>NC_142937.1:80190272-80192772 GCF_046866305.1 Octopus bimaculoides | reverse complement strand
GTGGCACTCATCTGCCAATTTGATGTGGCGACTCACTTTACTGTTGAAAACAAAAAAGATTCCAATGAAATACTGGAATCGATGGAATCGCTCGTCCTGCCCTCACAATTTTTTATGACCTTTTGCCAAAATTAGAAACAGTTGTTTTGTATTAACGGCAATGAGAATAACAATATTAGTAGTAGAGGCGTCATCGGTGGTGGTGGTGGTGGTGGTGGTGTATGTGATGATAATAATGATTATGTGGAGGTGGTGGAGGAGGCAGATGAGGAGGAGGAGGAGAATGATCATAATCGTGATATGGTGGAAGGTGACTGCGGTGATCTGGTCCCTGAGTGACCTTTACAGCAGGCGGCATCTATTTCTATAGTTTTGATCTCTGATAACTTTTTAAGTCGATTGTTGCGTTAAATATAAGTGCATAAATGTGGGTGGGGGTGATGAAGAGATAGATAGATAGATAGATAGATAGATGGATAGATAAAGGGCGAGAGTGAGAGAGAGAGAAGAGAGAGAGAGAGAGAAAGAGAAGGAATAGGATGGCGTAAAAGTGATGGCAAGATAAAGAAAGGAGACGAGAGTGAGAGAGAGAGAGAGAGAGAGAGAGAGAGAGAGCAGCGAGAGAAGAAAAGAAGAAAGAGAAAGTCAAAAGACAAGGAGAGGAAAGGGGGTGAAAGAAAGAAAGAAAGAAAGAAAGAAAGAAAGAAAGAAAGAAAGAAAGAAAGAAAGAAAGAAAGAAAGAAAGAAAGAAATAAAGAAGCAAACAAACAAAGAAAAGGAAGCGAGTGATTTGTGGAAGGAGATAAGAAAGGAAGGAAAATATGGTGTGTGTGAGAGAGAAAAGAGATGGAGAAAACAAGAGAAGAGTGAGAGAGAGTGAGAGAGAGAGAGAGAGACTGTTGATTATGTATAAATGTATATATACACATATGCATATATATGTGTGTGTGTGTGTGTGTGTGTGTGTGTACACATGTACATGTATGTATATACACGCACACATAGGTAGATAGATAGATAGATAGATAGATAGATAGATAGATAGATAGATAGATAGATAGATAACGGTCACTGAATTGATACACGCATGAAAATGGAAGAGAGCGAGAGAGAGAGCGAGAGAGAGAGCGAGAGTGAGTGAGTGAGTGAGTGAGTGAATGAGTGAGTGAGAGAGAGAGAGAGAGAGAGAGAGAGAGAGAGAGAGAGAGAGAGAGAGAGAGAGAGAGAGAGAGAGAGAGAGAGAGATATGGGTGAGTAAAAGTCAATCAAGGTATTATTTAACAAAAGTTCTGCCTGACACAGGTCCTGTTGAATGAAAAGTAATTTCGTTTTTTTTTTAAAGAGTTCAACTTGGTAAAGCTAACTAGAGTCCATAAAGCTAACTAGAGTCCATAAAGCTAACTAGAGTCCATAAAACTAACTAGAGTCCATAAAGCTAACTAGAGTCCATAAAGCTAACTAGAGTTCATAAAGCTAACTAGAGTCCATAAAGCTAACTAGTGTCCATAAAACTAACTAGAGTCCATAAAGCTAACTAGAGTCCATAAAGCTAACTAGAGTCCATAAAGCTAACAATGGAAGAGAAACAGTTAAAAGAAGACGTCGTTGGTATTAACAGGTGGAGGGAGAGAGGGAGAGAGGAGAGAGAGAGATGAGAGAGTTTATAAGGCGAAATGTGGGGGCGTAGGATGAGGGCAGCGAATGGAATGAAGGAGAAAGAAGGAAGATGAAGAGAAGTCGTGAATTTAGTAAAGAAATGAGAATAGGAGAAAGAAAAGAAACTAAAAGAAGGGAAGTGATGAAGAGAGAAGGATGAGTAAAATAGAATGAAATAATGAAAGGTAAGAAGATGTAAATAAGTAGAATAGGATGGGAAAGGAAGGAAAATGGTGGAGGAAGGGAGAGAGAATGAAGAAAGAATGTAAAAATGGTGGGGAGGAGAAGAAAAATGGCGACGGAGCAAAGAGGAACCTATTAAAAAAGAAGATATTTGATTGGAGGAGGAAAAGAGGAGAAGAGGAGAGAAAGAAAAAAAAAACAGAAGAATAGCAAAAAAAGAAAAAAAACGATGTGAAGAAAAAAAGAAAACGAATAAAGAAAATACCTGGTGGTGTTAGAAAGGAAGTATAGAATAAACGAGAGGAAAGGGACGAAAGACAGTGAGGCGATACAAACTACAATGAAATGAAATAATGATTTCGAAAGAAGAGAAAACAAGAGGAAGATAGAAATGAACTTCAAATAAAAGACGAAGCATTGCGTGAAGGGTCTCCATTTAAGCACCATAAACGTTTATTTATTTAGAGAATTCAATATGCTAATCTTAGTAAAAGAGTGGACAGATGATATCTATATATGTTCTATATTTTCGCCGATCATCAGTTTTTATGAATAGGAAAGGGAAATTCTCTGATTGGCAAAAATCTGAGCTAATTATAGAAATTGTAATCGATATAGAATATCATTATTAACTCAATCAGAAGGTTTCATTTCTTAGAGA
>NC_142937.1:80132772-80185272 GCF_046866305.1 Octopus bimaculoides | reverse complement strand
ATCTGTCCACTCCACAAGAATTTGAAAAGGAGGCGCTCCAACTTGGTGAGGCGCGAACGGGGATAAGGCACAACGGTCAGGCGGTAGTAGATGACGGACGCGATGTTCGCATTCATCACCTCCGCCCGACCTTTCATTGAGAGCTTCCTTGCAACCCATTCTCTGCTGGTCACCTTGTCCCATTTCTTATCTACCGGGGATCTGGTCCGAACCAAACCCCAAGCAACTTTAACGGTCAGTCCGTCCAGCGCCCAATGGCGCTGTTCGAGGGCATGGACTTGCCTCTTCAGGAGCCGAGCTGCAAGCCCACCGACTTTTCCGGGTTAAGTTTTGCTCCTGTCAACTTTTCATATTCCTCCAATGATGTGTAGACCACTTCGATTTCTGAGGTGTTCGACACCATCATAGAGATCTGAAACGGTTCCGAGAGGTGGCCATTAACTTTGACCACCGAGTAGATGCCGCTGTGCATTGCAGCGATCAAACCTCTGATGACGGGGCCGAAGCCAACTGCCTTGACGACAGCGCCCAGATACAGATGGTCGACCCTATCGAATGCTTTCCATTGATCTAAATTGATCAGAGCCCCACCGAAGCCAGGTTTACACCCTTCCCTTTCTGTGATGTATCGAATGAGCTGGAGGTTGTGTATGAACCTGGTCGGGATTGCACATGTTTACGCCTCTCTAACCAAGTCCTCGATGACAAGCGCCAACCTCTTCGCTAATACCTTGGCCAAAATCTTAAACTCTGTGTTGAGCAGAATTATGAGCCTAAAGTTATCTAATGCGTCGCTCTTGTTTTCGTCTTTCCTTATCAACGTCACTACGCCTCGGCTCACAAAACTGGGAATACTCTCGTTCTGCTTCCAGTTGCAGTAGAGCGCTTCGAGGAGATCGGAGAACAAACCTGACATGTTTACGTAAAGTCCGTAGGGAGGACCATCCAAACAGGGTGACTTGCACCTAATGCAGCCAGAAAGGGCATCCTGAATTTCGGCTGAAGTTATCTGCCTTTCGCAGCGCTCAGCGTTGGCCGTCGAGAGGCGCGGCAAGCCGTTGAGGTAGGGACTAAAGTCCGATACCATTTCCGCCTCACCACTCTCCACGAACAACTGAGCAAAGTGCTGGCGAAAGGCCTCGCACAGCTGCTTGGAATCGTTCAGCTTCTGTCCGTCTCAGTTTGTGAAAGACCGAATTGTGATTTTGTTACCACGCTGCGCCCCCGCCTCAAGGGTCCATCGAACAACTTTGGTCCCCTAGTTTCTCAGAGCACGTGCCTTAGCTTTGACAATGCAACGTTCATGTTTCGCATTGAAGAAATGGTCTCGTGTCATTCTCGCTGCTAGCACGTCGGTCGCAATGTCACTACAAAAAGCCTCGTCTAACTTAGCTACTAGCTCCTTCGTTCTGTTGTTTTCTAACGTTACTTAATTGCTAAATCCTATCGATATTACTCTAATCTCTCTTTTGAGAGCCACCCACCACCTGCTGTTGACGACCCCCACCCCTGTCAACTTTTGCTTAACTACATTGTGGACCCGGTCCTTGTAAGCCTTACGTGCCGGCGAAAACATGTCCAGCTTCCAGTCCCCGAGAGCTAGCCTTTATCTACGTCGCTTTATCTAGGTCCACAATATGAATAGTTGCAAAACTTACGCAGCGATGTACGTGTCGATAGACGAACAATAATAATAATCTGTTCTACTATAGGCACAAGGCCTGAAATTTTGGGGGAGGGAGCCAGTCGATTAGATCGACCTCAGTACGCAATTGGTGCTTAATTTATCAATCCCAAAAGAATGAAAGGCAAAGTGGACCTCGGTGGAGATTGAACTCAGAACGTAAATACGGGTGAAATACCGTTAAGCATTTCGTTCAGCGTGCTAACGATCCTGCCAGCTCGCCGCCAATAATAATAATAATAATAATAATAATAATAATAATAATAATAATAATAATAATATGCCTCACTGTTAATAAAACAAAATATAAACCGCAATGGTCATAGACCGGATTATAAAGGACCACTTACTCGGATAATGAACCAGATCCGAGACGAGAAATCTGCTACTGGTTCAAATCTTCCCGACACACAGGAGCTGGAAGTACCCCACAACCGGAATATTCCAACAGATGGCCATCCATGCTCGTCATCAAATAACCAAAAGATAAAGAATGAAAAATGGTCTAGGGAAGATAATAAAGAAGTTCTTAGAGCCTTCTACCGTGCCATATATTTCCCTACAGATAAATCTAATACTGTACAAACCTACTTAAACTGGAGACAGAAACACCTTGCAGTAAGACCCTACATAGACAGTAATAAACTTGCCAACGTCAGAAGAAACATTATAAAAAAAAAATTACTAACTGAAATAGAGATTGACCAAATTAAGCAAGCAGTAAAGGATAAAAAGAATGAAACTGCAGCTAAAGAAGATACTACAGAGGAAATAATTATAAACCAGCCCAAGGCTGATGAAAATACAGTAATAATTGAAAGAGTTAAGGTAACTGATAGGCAAAATAAAATACTCTCTGAACCAACCATAAACACTAAGGCAGGTGAAAATCAAATAGATGAAGGAAGTCATACAGAAATCGACGCAACAGAACTACATGATCTAAAAAATCAAATCATGATTGAATGGCTGAAAATTAAAGAAACTAGTATGAATGAACGCGACACTCTCCCCAAAATTCGCAATTCTAACCAAAACCTGAAAATAATTGGTAAAATCCGCCTTGCACTTAAGGATATAATTTCAGCTAATGATGTTGATATTACAGATCTCAACCACCTGTACTATGCATCCGCAAGAATCTCAACGATTCTATGTGGTGAAAAGATTAGAAAAAGACAACACTCCCACAAAAAGCCTTCTTGGCAAGAACGCATTCAACACCAAATTAAGCTGCTTAGATCTGACATAGAATGTTTGAAAAACCTTAAATTTGACAAGAGTATCAAACCTACAAAGACCCAAAAACTAAAGAAAAAATATAACATGAAAACCATAGTTGACATTGATGCCACCATAGAAACCATCAAGCAAAAGGTATGTGCTAAAGCTGCCCGCATAGCAAGGTATGAAAAGCGTGTTAAATTCTTCCGAGATAATAACATGTTCAAAAATAACCCCAAAAATTTCTACAGGAAGATAGGGAAAACACCAGTAACAATAAAGTCTGTCCCATCAAAAGAAGAAGTGCAAGAATTTTGGAATAAAATCTGGGCAGAAGATAAAACACACAATGAAAAGGCCCCTTGGATTGATAGAATAGCTACAGACCTAGACTCCTTAGAGGAGCAAAAGTGGGAGGGGGTCAGGGTAGAAGATATAAGATCTGCTCTCAGGAGGTCAAGCAAATGGAAGTCTCCAGGAAAGGATAAAATTCCTAACTTCTGGTTGAATGCCTTCCCAGAAAGCCATGAACTGCTAACAAAACTTTACAACGATGTTTTGCAAAATCCTAGTTTGATGCCCTCTTGGCTAGTTAATGGTTTAACATTCCTGCTTCCAAAAAATGAGGAAACAAACGAACCAAAAAATTATCGCCCCATAACCTGCTTAACAACAATGTATAAGACGCTAACATCTGTCCTAACCGAGTACACCTATAGTTTTTTAATAGAAAGTAGCATATTCCCTAATGAGCAAAAGGGATGTAAACGTGGATCTTATGGTTGTAAAGATCAGCTACTCATCAATAAGATGATCTTAGAAGATTGTCACAAGCGACACAAAAACTTGTCAATAGCCTGGATAGACTATAAAAAGGCCTTTGATAGCCTACCACATAGCTGGATTAGGAAATGTCTGGAAATGTATAAAATAGCTCCTACTCTGCGAAACTTTTTATCTGTAAGTATGAGATCATGGAGAACCACACTGATGTTGAACAATGACAATGAATCTCTAAATGCTGGAGATGTAAGAATTTCATGTGGCATTTTCCAGGGTGACTCACTATCACCACTCCTCTTCTGTCTAGCCCTAATACCGCTCTCAAAATTGCTCAATGATGCACAGTATGGTTATAAAATATTTGATAAAAATATAAATCATCTCATTTACATGGATGATTTAAAGCTCTTTGCAAAAAATGACCAACAACTCAAAGGCCTACTAGCGATTGTTAAACAATTCAGTGATGACATCAGGATGCAATTTGGCCTTGATAAATGTGCAAAAGCTATCTTTATCAAAGGAAAAATGACAAATACATCTAATGTGAACCTTGACCAGCAAAATGTCATAAAAGAGTTAGAACCAGCGGAGAGCTACAAATACCTAGGGGTAATTGAAGGGGACAATATCAAGCACTCAGTGATGAGGGAAAGGATCAGAAGAGAATGTTATCGCAGGGTGAGAGCAATACTGAAGACAGAGCTGAACGCGAGAAACAGGATCGAAGCGATCAATGCTCTAGCCATACCAGTCGTGACTTACAGTTTCAACATCGTTAACTGGTCAATTACTGAAATATGTAATGTTGACAGAAAAATACGAAAACTGTTGACAATGCATAGAATGCACCACCCTAAGGCAGATATAGAACGTCTTTATCTGCCAAGAAAAGAGGGAGGTCGAGGACTACTACAGCTGGCATTATCAATGAAGGTAGCCACAATTGGCCTAGACACCTATATGAAAAACTCTGAGGACTGGATGCTAAAACTTGTCTTAAAATATGAAAGCAAGAAAGCATCTTACTCAGTAACAAAACAGGCAAAGGAATATCTAAGTGAATTCCAATTGCAACAAATTCAAGAATTAGACGAACTAGAAACACCTACAGAAAAAGCTAAGCGCTTGAAAACCCGTGCTAAAATTGCTGCCTTAGCTATTATGACTGAAAAATGGCATGGAAAACCTCTCAATGGCAAATACCCAAAGAGAGCGAATAATGCAGATATTGACAAAGCCCTTACCCACCAATGGTTAATGGCCTCTGGATTGAAATCAGAAACAGAGGGGTTTATCATAGCAGCCCAAGATCAATGCCTACCTACAAAGAACTACCAGGCCAACATATTAAAGAACGGCAGCTCCCCATTATGTCGTATATGCCAACAACAAAATGAGACCATCGATCATGTTGTCTCCATGTGCAGTCTGCTTGCGCCTACAGAGTATCTCAACAGGCATGATAGAGCTGCACAATATATTCACTGGGTAATATGCAAAAACCTGGACTTGCCCCATGATAAAAACTGGTGGGAACACAAACCACCCCCAGTACTTGAAAATGATCACATTGCACTCCTCTGGAACTTCACCATTCAAACTGACAGAAAGATAGACGCAAATAGGCCAGACATCATACTGAAAGACTTCAGACAAAAATCATGCCTCCTCATTGATATGACTGTCCCAATTGATATAAACGTATCTGTCAAGACCTACCAAAAACTGAGCAAATATAAAGATCTTGAAATAGAAATTAGCAAAATGTGGAATCTGAAGACGAAAACAATACCTATTGTCATAGGTGCCCTGGGAATGACAGCGAAACGGGCTGATTACTACCTAGCTCAGATACCAGGAAACCCCAAAATGGCTGAAGTCCAAAAGATAGTGCTCATGGGAACTGCCCATATCCTACGTAAAATACTGTCTATGTGATCTCAAATTTTAAAGCAAACATAATTTTCTTATGGTTTCTTAAACATTCACTTGAACAAAACTGTACAAATCCAAATATATGGTACCCTAGGCATAACACCTACATGAACTTCTAACTTGTTGTCTCTTGAGGTCTCTGGGTGAGACTTGGATCCAACTTGTACAAATGCAAAACAAAAGTCAAACATAAAATAATAATAATAATAATAATAATAATAATAATCATATTATCTCTGGCTGCCCAGTCCTGGCTAAGAAGGAATATATTCACAGACACGACAGAGCTGGGACCTATATACACTGGAAGCTATGCCAACACTATGGAATAACAACAGAAAAAAGATGGTAGAAACACACGCCAGAAAAGGTCACAGAAAACGAGAAAGCAACCATACTCTGGGATATGCCAATACACACAGATAGAGAAATTAAGGCAAATAGACCAGATATAGTTGTCAAAGATCATGAAGAAAAAAAATGCTTTCTAATTGATGTATCAATACCAGCAGATGACAACGTTTCTCTAAAAGAAATGGAAAAACTTTCAAAATACAAAGACCTGGAAATAGAGATAACTCGAATGTGGAATCTAAAAACAGAAACAATTCCTATCATAGTAGGTGCCTTAGGTATGATAAAAAAATATTCAGAAAAATACATAACAAAAATACCAGGACTTACAAATATATATAACATACAGATAATTGCACTACTGGGTACTGCACACATTCTACGCAAAACACTTTCAATACAGTAAACATAAGAGCACCACAGCAAACCACAGCACATACCCAAGGCGCACAGAGCTGCGCTCGGTAGTGAAGTGAAAGCACGTTATAAAAATAAAACTACTGAACAATAATAATAATAATAATAATAATATCACGAGTAACAACTATAAACAAACAAAAACAATATCTTATATCCTCTGATGCTATGAAAGACAATTCTATCAGATCTTCAGTCGTAAAAAAATCTAATTATATAAATGGACTATTTGAACACCGGCAACAATCAGAAACAGAAAAAATAGATATGTAAATGTTTCCTTTAATAAATAAATGTTTCTTTCAATAGGAATTTGTTTTTATTTCAAGTTAAAAGAAAAATGAACAAACAAAATTTCTATTCTCCAAATAATACTTCAAAGTAAGCATCAACTATTGAAAAATGCTGGATTTTTCGTCACAAATATGGCCATGTTTTACAAATTTAATTCCATGTTTTAGAACTATAATGTGATAGTTTACAAATATAATGCCAACATTTTAAAAAGAAATACTGAAAGTAAGTGAAAGCCACCGAATATTAACATCTTTCATACTCTGTAACTTATCTTTCTACCAATTTAATATTCTTTGAAACCAGCAAGTCTGTTCTCTTAAAATTTCATACGTCAGTTACGCCCCCAAAACATTTCTGTCCGGATAAAGACACCCGGATTATTCAACAGTGAAAACGATACAATAACGAGATATCACCACAACCGTTAGCTAACCACCATCACCACCACCACCACCACCGCCGCCGCCACTACTACTACTACTACTACTACTACTACTACTACTACTACTACTACTACTACTACATTAATAACATGTACAGCATTACCAGCATAAGGAAATTAGATCTTCTAATCAATCCTCTCTCTTTCTCTCTGTCTGTCTGTATCTCCTTCTCTCTTTCACACTCTCTCTTCTATTCCTTTCCCTATCCTCAAGCCAAAAGTCATATACATAATCTTCCTTTCTTTCTAAACGTAGCCATATTGAAACGATACTAAGCAAAACAACAGTGAAAATAGAAAAATCGATTCATACATTTCCATTGAATATTAGTTCTATTGGTTTTATCATTTGTACTTCTTACGAAACTAACGCTGTAAAAGTAAGTCTTCTAACCGTTTTCATTCGTAAAACCTTTACCTTTATTCCATAATATCAAGCAAACTGTTACTATAGAAGTGCAAATGCTCAGAAAAACATTCATAACAATATTAATTAAATAACTGAATCAGTTTAACAATCTAATTCAAAATAATTTCTCCATTTCTTGCAATCCGTTTAAAACTTATGTAACGCTCCTTCACAAAATCATGAAAGATTCTTCTCCTGAGAATCTTTCCTCTGTGAATAATACACTTCTGTTGCTCTGGCTCTTTCTTTCTCTACTGCTCTGACATTCTCTGTTTAACTGTTCTTCTCACATACATACATACATACATACATACAAATGTGCATATGTATGTATGTATGTATGTATATACGTGGCATCTTGGGCAAGTGTCTTTTACTATAGCCTCGGGCAGACCAAAGCCTTGTGAGTGGATTTGGTAGACGGAAACTTAAAGAAGCCCTTCGTATATATGTATATATATATATATATGTATGTGTGTGTATATGTTTGTGTATCTGTGTTTGTCCTTCCAACATCGCTTGACAACCGATGCTGGTGTGTTTACGTCCCCGTAACCTAGCGGTTCGGCAAAAGAGACCGATGGACTAAGTAATAAGCTTCCAAAGAATAAGTCCTGGGGTCGATTTGCTCGACTAAAGGCGGTGCTCCAGCATGGCCGCAGTCAAATGACTGAAACAAGTAAAAGAGTAAAAGAGTAAAGAGTGTATATATATATATATATATATATATATATATATATATATATATATATATATAGGGAGAATTCACAAAAAAACAAGCCCTTCCTAGACGGGTAGTCATGATGGGTATAATGGGCTTCGTATATTTTACCCCAGTGTCACTTTGATGACATGCACTATTCTCTCACTCAATAATAATAATAATAATAATAATAATAATCCTTTCTACTATAGACACAAGGCCTGAAATTTTTGGGGAGCGTTTCACTGGTACTTAGTTTATTGACGTCGGTGGAATTTGAACTCAGAACCCGAAGACAGACAAAATACCACTAAACATTTCAACTGCCTCCTAACTATTCTGGCAGCTCGCCTCCTTCACAAATCATAACAATAATAATAATAGTAACTTCAACAACAAAAGCAAGAAGAAGAAGAAGAAGAAGAAGAAGAAGAAGAAGAAGAAGAAGAAGAAGAAGAAGAAAAAGAAGAAGAAGAAGAAGAAGAAGAAGAAGAAGAAAAACAAGAAGAAAAAGAAGAAGAAAAAGAAGAAGAAGAAGAAGAAGAAGAAGAAGAAGAAGAAGAAGAAGAACAACAACAACAACAACAACAAGAAATAAGCTGACACATTTCAAGGTGAGTGAATCTCGCCCTGGACCCAGAAAATATTCCTTTTCTCTCTCGATTCTGTGTGAAAGAGTTCTAATTTCATGCGTTTCTGAATAACATTACTGAATTCAACTACTAATACACAGCGTCTCTCTAAAATACAACACTTATTCTATAGCACTGTATACGTGTGTGTGTGTGTTGGGAACAGCTTAGATATAGAATAATTGTTGGTGCGGCAGGAAATGGACAGATGTCGACTACAAGCAATTATTCACAGAGAACAGTTCTTTAAATCTTTCGGTCTTCCAACCACTGTCTTTGATTTGCCATCTCCCTATGTATGTAAGCGTGCATATATATGTATGTATGTATGTATGTATGTATGTATGTATGTATGTATGTATGTGTGTGTGTATGTATGCATGCATATATATATACGTATGTGTGTATGTGTCTATGTATGCATGTATCAACGTATGTATTTATGTATGTATGCATGCATGGATATATATATATATGTATATATTTATAACTATATATATAATATATATATATGAAGAGAAGGGGATGGAAACAGAGTCATGTGTGCGCTTGTGCATATTTGTGTGTGTGTGTGTGTGTGTGTGTGTGTGTGTGTGTGTGTGTGTGTGTGTGTGTGTGTGCATTGTGAATGTGAGCGTTCGCGTTTTGATATTTTTTGTTATTGGTTCTTTAGTGTGTGTAGATGCTTATATGTGTATGCATGTTAGTGTGTAGATGTGTGTATCTATTATGTATGTATACGTACACACGTATCCCTAGCCAGATAGATTGAGAGAGAGATACAGAGAGAGAGAGAGAGAGAGACGGGGTGAGAACATGAAGGAACAAGAATAGGTTGTATTGGTGACGTGTGTTAAAGATGCTCCCGAAACGGCTGGGTTATGTTTTTCATGCATCGAACGATCTCTGACACCTTACTGCAACACATTGGCTGCTTCAGACAGATTTCCTCACCTACACCAGACGTAACCCACTAACAAACAATATGGTTTCGATTCTAGAATCGCTCTCTCCAAATGAACATGCAGGACCCATTTTATGAATATGATTCTTTCCCAACTAATTTTTCTGTAATACCGTATGATACAAAAAAAGCCATTATTGGCAAAGATTACAGGATGAACGCCTCTTAATAATTTTTAATCCATTCATAGTTTTGCAACAAATGTCTCCAACTATCAAGAAGTATGCTGTTATTTTCTAAATAACAGACACCTTATACATTTCAAAGTGCTTAAAAGCCAAAATACCTGTCAGGTAACCGTGATCTCCTCCTCGCTCCCACTTCAAAAATAAGAGGCGTCGAGAGTTAGATGCGTATTAGAAATAAATAAACAAAACAAAATTCGAAATAATAATGGAACCAGAAAGAAATCTGAAACTAAAATTTGAAAATTAAAAGGGCTTTGATTAGTAGGAGCTAAACATAGCAAGAAGGTTATATTCAACCATGTCCCCATTCATAGAGACAGACAATAGACACATAATTTGGTGTGTAGACTGTTAGAGGCATTTCATTAGAAAAATAAAGTGGGGAGAGGGAGGAAGAAAGGATAATTCTATAAACGGTAAAGAAATTATAAATATTTCTTAACTGTTCTTCATAATGTCTGGTAACAATCATATTTATCTGGTTTCACGCTCAACAAAGTGTCTGATACCAACTTGAAAATCGAGGAAGACGTCCAGCCGATCACTGAAATCTTTATTAGACATTTCTTTAATGATAGTTGCTGTCGTATTTATAATTTATTTAACACACTTTTAAGTTAGATTCTTCAGAAAGACGACACTTTTCCTCAGCCTGTTGCAACTAATATTGCTTTTTGCTTTATTTCTTCCTAATCGACTTCGCAAAACACAAAATAAATAAATCTCAGGTATTCATACAATATTACTTAAAGCCATTAAATACCTAGAAGAGGTGACGTGCATGCATTCCTCACACTCACAACATTATAACTATCCAAATAATACTCGTACGCAACCAAACACACTCTGTTATCGGCCCTGCATCTATACGAAACCCATTTAACACACACAATTATCATAGGCCATTATCGGATTTGTTACTAGAGTATCGTTGCATCGCTTACATACACAGACATATATTTATCTATAAAATAATGACAAACACGCATTTGTTTACAACAGCGATTAATTCGACTCGGCACTACTTTATTAGAACCGTTTTATCTGTTGCAAATGGATGGAATGGTAATGCGAACTCTGATGATTCTGAAACCTGAAACATGGGCAATATAAAGAGATTCCTCATGACAAGGCACAGAACATAAATATTTCTGTATTCTTTGACGCATTCTTTCTCTTCGTTATCCATCCATCTGTGATAAGGGAGTCTCTGTCGGTTCTGTCACGAAAACTAGAGTTAAGTGCATTGCATAGAGCACAGGACAATGAAAAGCAGAATGTCCCAACAGATGACAAGGTCAGTTTCTGGCATTAAGACAAAAAAATAAATAAATAAATAAAATGAATTTCTAATTACTACACATTTAAAATATCTATAGCAATCAGACCTTTGAAAGTTCTAGAAAGACTGGTAACAAGTCAGATCGATATTTATTTTCCTTCCCACGTTTTCTTAAAATCTGGGATGAAACCATTTTACTTTCACATCGACATTAATTCTATGTTACAATTATTAAAATAGGATTTACGTTTCAAACGCACGCACGCCACTGCTCACCCACACGCGCACATGTATTTCTCTCTTTCTTGTTTGCTTCTGTCTTTCTTACCCTCTCTATCTATCTGTCTGTCTGTTTGTCTGTCTGTTTGTCTATGTATGTATGTATGTATGTATGTATGTATGTATGTATGTATGTATCTATCTATCTATCTATCTATTTATCTATCTATCGGTCTATCTATCTATCTACCCTTCTCTCTCTCTATACCTAACTATCTCACCCCTTGTATGCTCCACAACAAACTAATATATGGAATATGTAATCATTGATAAACGAATTATGAAGCAATCAAGTTAACATTTTCATATCCTCACACAACTATACTAATGAATGTATGTGGGTGAGTCTATCTATCTATCTATCTATCTATCTATCTATCTATCTATCTATCTATCTATCTATCTATTTATCTATCTATCTATCTATCTATCTATCTATCTATATCTATCTATCTATCTATCTATCTATCTATCTATCTATCTATCTATCTATCTATCTGTATGTATGTATCTATGTGGGTGTGTGTGTATGTGTGTATGTGTCAGTCTCGTACGAACGCTGACCAAAGACACATAGGTACACCTCACACACGCACACACACACACACGCACAGACACACGCATACACTCTCACACACACAAAGTAAGTGTTCATGTTTAACGTAACTAATTATTGTTAATTAATAATTAAATATGAATAAAAAATGAAAACATTTTTCCTAACAAAATTAGTTGATAAATAATAAAAAATAAATTACAGCAAAATGTAAAATATTTCGGTGATAATTTGATGATATTGTTATTGTTGTTGAGAGAAAAATGAATAAAAACAAAATTAGATTTTTAGAAATTTAATTAATCGCATACAACATCGAGAGTTTGACAAATGGTGGAGCGTCACAAATGTATTTAGTTATATCCCTTGACGGACGAGGCGTAATCCTGATTAGAGCTTGGACTTTTATTCCGTTAGAATTCATAAAATAAGTCACATTTACACATATATGTGCGTGCGTATATGTGTTTGGGTGTGAGTGTGTATTTCTGTGAGTGTCTTAGGGTGTTGCATTCACGATCACAAGATCGAGCTTTCGATTCCCAGGACCGACTGTGCATTGTGTTCTTGAGCAAAACACTTCATTTCACGTTGCACCAATCCACTCGACTGTAAATCGGTCACCATGCGATGGACCTGTGTCTGTTCAGGGCCTTGCCACACCATTGGGGTGGCATCATCCCACTGATGTGTGTGTGTGTGTGTGTGTGTATACATGATCAAACAGACTCGAAAGAGATCTGTCGGAAGGATTTCTTATGTTTGAGGACTTGTTCATCTTCAAAACTTATTTCCTCTTATTTTACAAATTTATACAGCATATCATTGTGGTCTTTATGACCTACACGTGTTTCCACTGCGCAGATCACGGGCAGTTACAAATGCAACCTGGCACGATTTTCGCTGCAGCTTTTTCAGGGTCCATCCATTTGGATATTTTCGAAACTAGTCAACCGGAAGACCCTGGAGAAGCTGTACCGTCATAAAGACCATAATAATACGCTGTATAAAATTGTAAAATAAGAGGAAATAAATTTTGAGGGTAAACAAGTCTCCATGTTCCATATCGTTATTATTATTATTGCTAATATATGCTAATATATGCTAATATATGTTCCAGAAAATACTACCATCCAGGGAAGCAAAAGCAGAATCACCCATAGCAGGAAATTACAGTGACTGACAAGTAATGGTAGTCATAGACGTTAAATACAGATCGATACGGTTAATCGCATCCAGGAACATAACTGAAAGTTACCACAGTATCCACCCGGATGATATATCCCTCAAACTTATATACATATGGTAAATGAAAGACGGAAGATGGAATATACGAGAATTTTATTATCAAAAATCATAACAATTGTTTCGACACATCCAGCATCGATCCCTCGCGGGTGAGACACTTAACAACTGGTTCAGGAGCATCCGGTGGTGTAGATGTATCTCATCGGGTGATAAATAGATACAACTCTTTAAAATAACAGTTCCGTAATGTATTTTCTCATTTCGTGGAAAGAAAAACAGCAAAACGAAGGAAGTATCTTCATTTATATAGAAGATCAAAAATAAAATTACAGATGCAAAAAAGAAACGAACACGCAGCACAGTGAGAAAAGTATTAAAGATAACCGTTAACAGATGCCGTTTATTTTTTCTCTTGAAGCTGGCGACATGGTTGCGATAACGATTTTTAAATGAGTCAGCCGTCTGTCCAATGTAAACATACGGCCCTACCCTTGTGTGCACGGTACATTTATATGCAAGATTTGTACTTATACAGAGGTTCATCAATGAGCATTTTGATTTTTCTCTGCATGAGCATTTACCATATTTATTTGTATATATGGCAGTTCCGACTTCATTTTCTGTCGTTGTTACCGTGTTAGTTATATCATAAGTATTTCTGCTATTGCAATTTGGCAGTAATTGATGCTTTTCATTGCGGTTTAATTCTCTTTTGTTTCTATTTAGATGCGTATGTTGACTAGATCCAGTAGGGGAGTTATTTTAACGAATTGTATCTATTTATCATCGGTTGAGACACATCTGTCCCACCCGTGAGGGATCGATGCTGGATGTGTCGAAACAATTGCTGCGATTATTAATAATAAAAATTCTCGTATTTTCCATCTTCCGTCTTTCATTTACCATGTACGTAACGAATACTTTGAAACTGACCGTGCTACACCAATAAGCTACTCGGGGTAAACCATTCGTTTATATATATATATATATATATATATATATATATATATATATATATATATATATGAAGTTATACTTGTGGAAGGTTATATTTTGCCAATTAAACACACTCCCTATATGTTTGGCCTTCACCTCAGCTTTATTATAATAATATTTTTTTGTCAAAGCTCGTTCGTGACACATCCTGTGATCTCTTCAACCTCTCTTTATCCTACATGTCTTCTTTTCTTCTGCTTTGTCTCCAATTATGACCATTACCAAGTATAGTAATATCTGTCTCAACACATGATTTCATACCAGGAATCTTGCAAAACAAATACATACACACACACTTACGCACACATATATGTACGTATTTATGTATGTATATATATATATATATATATATATATATATATATATATATATATATATATATATATATATATATATATATATATATATATACATATATATGTGTGATTATATATGTATTTGTATATATGTATATGTGTGTGTGAATATATATATATATATATATATATATATATATATATATATATATATATATATATATGAGAGAGTGTAGAGAGGGAGAGAGAAGGAGAAAGAAAGAAAGAATTTAAGAAAGAAAGAAAGAAAGAAAGAGCGAGAGAGAGAGAGAATGAAAGAGTGAGAGAGCGAGATGAGATATGATAGAAAATACATGTCATGGTTTTTGAACCCAAAAATATGAAAATATGGTGTGTTTCTATTTCTCATCCACCATTCGAATCAATGCTTTATCGTGTATTTTTGCTAATATATTCTGATGATGCATCTCTCTACAATTCGTTTCAGCTGAAAGCGTAAAACTCATATTGACCATTCTCATAAAATAGAGATGTACTTTGTGATATGCGTGTTTGCGTGTGCGCGCGTACGCGTGTGAGTGTGTATGTATGTGTGCGTATGTGGACTGTTTGTATGTGTGTACACACACACACACATATACACATATAAGTATATAGGAGATTTTTTCTATTATGTTGCACCTAGACTCAATACATATTATTTTCCAAAAATGTAAATATTTTAGGATTTAAATTCAATTCTTGAAACATTTCAGTTATCTTCCCCACCCCACCCCTTACCTATCATCATATCTTCAGCTTTGGCTATCCTCATCCATAACTTTTGCTTCTGTTTTATACTCTACTTCTGTCACTGATGGCTCATCTTCCATTTAATTGCAACATCGTCATTAGTGGAGAAAGCAAGCATTTATCATGAAGCGTTAAATGGAAGCGAACACACACGCGCGCGCACAGACACACAAACCGGAAACAACAAGTGTGTGAGTGTATCTCTCTCTCTCTCTCTCTCTCTCTTATATATATATATATATATATATATATATATATATATATATATATATATATATATATATATATATATATATATATATATATATGTAATATTAATAATGGTTTCTTATTAGGAAACAAATAGATTTTATATAGGGCTGCAAGGAGAAGTGCTTAGAATAATTGAGACAAGAGTAAAATATTAGTTATAGAATGAAAACGCTGGGTTAACGACTCAACATATCACACACCCTCAATGAACATATATAAGATATACAACATAATCCGTGAAACAAGGAATAAGAAGATATAACGTAAGATGCTGTATATCTTATATATATGTTCATTGAGGGGGTGTGATATGTTGAGTCGTTAACCCAGCGTTTTTATTCTATAACTAATATTTTATATATATATATATATATATATATATATATATATATATATATATATATATATATATATGTATATATATATATATATATGTATATATATATATATATATATATATATATATATATGTATATATATATATATATATATATATATATATATATATATATATATATATATATATATATATATATATATGTATATATATATATATATATATATATATATTTATTTATTTATTTATTTATGTGTTTCAGCCAAGTGACTGCGGTCATGCTGGTGCACCACCGTGATTTTCACGTTCCTTGCATGGCTCTTTTCCCCCACCTGACATGGTCCAATCAAGAGTTTTGATGGCACATCTGGTGTATAAGAGAATTTGACACAGCTGCCCTAAACTGCGTCTCATTACGAGCCATTGGTTCGTCTGGTATCGTGGAGAGGAAACCGTCAAGTTTTGTCTTGAAGACCTCCGCATCCATGTCTTGCATGTCTCTCAAATGTTTTGGCAGGGCATTGAAGAGCTGAGGTCCTCTGAAACCGAGGCTGCTGCAGTATCTCGTTCTTATGTGAGATGCAGTGGACGGTACCTTTGGCACCATGCAGTGGCGACCCGTGCGGGCATTCCTGTAGTACTTGATACCAAAGTTTGGCACCAGTCCTTCCAGTATTTTCCATATGTATATTATTACATATCTCTCCCGCCTGCGCTCCAGGGAGTAGAGACCTAGTGCCTTCAGTCGCTCCCTGTAGTTCATCTGTTGGACTGTGGCGATCTTTTTTGTATAGTGCCGCTGAATTGCCTCGAGTTCTGCTGTCCGCTTAACACTGTGTGGTGACCACAACTGAGAGCAATAGTCTAGGCGGCTCAGAACAAATGTCTTCCATAGAATCAACATGACTTTTTGATCCCTTGTACGGAAAGTCCTCAGTATCCACCCCGCCAGTTGTCTGCACCTTGCTGTCAACTTGATAATGTGCATGTGAAATGATGCATCACTACACATGTTGATGCCCAGATCTCTAACTGTTTGTGGTTCTGGGATTGCAGTACCTCCAGGCCCTGTGTATGCCAGTTGGGAGGTACTTGTGGTCTTGTAGCGCAGTACTTGAAATTTTTTTGCATTGAACTGCATATTATTTTGCTCTGCCCACTCATATATTGCATTTAGGTCATTCTGCAGGCTTACAATATCATCAGGATTCTTTATTGCCTGAGATATCTTTGTGTCATCAGCATAGCTAGTGACAGTGGCTCTCCGAGTGACCGTGGGCATGTCCAGAAGGGCCACTATGAACAGTAGTGGCCCCAGAACAGTTCCCTGAGGAACACCGCTCAATATTTGTGTTTCCCTAGATAGTTCTCCATTGGCTGCAACTGTCTGACTTCTACCATTCAGGAAGTCATGCAGCCACTCTCCTAATTTACCAGCTATGCCAAGGTTTCGCAGCTTGTGACATATCAAGCCATGATCAACTTTGTCAAAGGCTTTTGCAAAGTCGAGATATATCACATCAACATTTGAATGGTCAAGTAGCTGCTTCAGGACCCAGTCATAATGCTGCAAGAGCTGCGTGAGGCAGCTTTTACCTGGACGGAAACCATGCTGGGTCTCATTCAGCAAGTCATTTTCTTCTAGGAACGCAATCAATCTCCTTCTGACAATTCGTTCCATGACTTTGCTAATATGTGAAGTCAGAGAGATGGGCCTGTAGTTTCCAGCCTCTGCTCTGCTTCCACCTTTATGGATAGGACATATGGTGCCTTCCTTCAGCTTTTTGGGAAGTTTACCATTTGCAAGGAAACTCTGGAAGAGTATCCGGAGTGGTCCTGCTAATTCTTGTTTACACGACTTTAAGAGGACAGCTGGGAAACCATCGGGGCCAGTTGCCGAATTTGAGCTCATTTCATTTATGGCAGCTATCACATCTTCCTCTTCAATGTCGATGTAGGTAATGGATGCAGTCCCCTTCTGCTGAGTGCTATTGTCAAAGAAATCAGCTGGGTTCTTTATCTGCATGTGACTCAGAGGAGAGGTGAAGACACTCTTGAATTGTGTACTGAGCACTTCACTTATCCATGTGGGATCTGCAGTCAGTGAGCCATTAGGCAGGAACAGGGGTCCTATCTTATACTGCACCGTAGCAGTCTCCTTTGCAAATCTATAGAAAGCCTTGGGGTTTGTTTTTATGCTTTCTACTGCTCTCTTTTCCTTCTCTGCTCTCTCCTTTTCATGGGAGAGTTTAATTTTGTTTTCTATTTCTAACAGTGTTAGTTTTAATTTAGCCCTTTTCCTATCCTCCAGTTCTCTATTTAACTGGTTTGAGACCTTTGTTCTGTGTCTCATAAGGATTTTCCTGTCTCTAGGAATTCTATTGGCATGTTTGCTGGTCTTTCTATATGGCACGTATTTGGTGCATATGTCTTGTATGGTTGACATAAAATGACTTAGTTTGAGGTCATTGTCTTGTATAGAAAGGCTGTCATGCCAGTTTTGATTTCGAATCTCTCTGCGAATTGACTTCCAGTCCGCCCCGTGGAAATTCAGGTTGGATATTGCTTGAGTCCTCCTGGTGGGGTGGGTGTCAGTGGGTTGTCTAGGACCATACATAGTTAATTCTATAATGTTATGATCTGAGAGAGACGTGGGCGTTATTTTCACATTATGGATTAGGCTCACATTGTTTGTGAAGCAGAGATCTAAAACATTGCTTCCCCTGGTTGGTTGGAGTATCACTTGTTCCATGAACAGCATGTTGGATAGTTCTAGCAATGATTTTGCCTGGCTTTGTTCATGCAGTGACATCCCAGAGAGGATGTGACCTTCAGGCCATTTAACATTTGGGAGGTTAAAGTCGCCTAGGAAAAGTATATTGATGTGTTGGTCCAGATTTATCAGGACCTCTTCTATGCGTCTGAGGCTGTCCTCAAATTTACCCTCCTGCTTTGCGGCATTTGGTGGACGGTATGTTGAGCATACAACTACATCAATTTGTTTTATGTGTACTATTAAAGTATCACATACAGAGTTTGAGTGTGATAGTAGTAGTAGGGGTGTGACATCTTCTCGGATGTACATTGCAACTCCCCCATGACTTCTATCCCTTCTGTCTGTTCGGAGTACGGCATACTCTGGTATATTTATCTCCGCATCTGCTATATTAGGTGTTAGATGCGTTTCGGTAAGCGCCATGCATATTGCTTGATTGCATGTTACTAGGTCTTTCAAGTATAGGAACTTGTCTTTGCCGCCTGTTCGTAATAGGCCCCGGATATTCAGTAGGAATATGGGTGTGATATCTGTGCAGGGGTTCCTGGTGTTAGCGGTGGCCATCCCTGATCCATCATCTGTGGTGGTCTTGGACAATGGTTCGTGTGGCGTTGACTCTGTACCCTCTGCATCCACGTTAACTGTTGTACCATTTTCTGGGCCAAGCTTAAAAAAGCTTGCTGCTCAGCTACTGCAGTTCGTACAGCCTCTGCATATAGCCTTTTTTGGGGAGCAGAAGGAATATACGGACTTCTCTCTTAGTGAGTCCTGTTGGTATTCGGTGGATTATGTGTACGTAGATTTAAGCTTTCTGGTCTCCCTTTTCTGCGCTCCCGCTTATTTTGTTGTAAGTGGTTATCTACCTTGTTTAGCTGGTGGTGTTTGGGATGGGCAAATTTGCAGTTTTGTCCCTTTTCCCCGTGCCAGCAGGTACCATTTAGGTAGAATTTACAGATCTGTTTCTTTTTATTTTTATTTTTCTCTGTGTGACGTGTTTGGGCTTGAAGCCTGTTTGTGTTTACCGTCTTCTTGTCTGTTCTCCTGTCTTTGTCGTTTGTGGTGCAGCGTTGACTGTATTCACCATGGTCATTGCATCCCTCATCAGTGGCTACAGCACTGGTGGCATCTGCCTTGTCTTGGTGATTCGTTTGGTCCTCCTGAGCCTGAGCACAGTGTGCAGGGTCTTCACTGTCCATTTTTTTTTTGTGTCCGTGTCTCTCATAATGCCTTCTAGGAGGTCAAGGTGCGGTTTCACGAGCTCGTAGGAGCGAATGAGCTCCAGTTTCTTTCGATCAATTTGAGCCATTGACCTGTGGAAATTGTACCTATCCAGGCTTTCGGCTATTAGATCATTTGCTGGTGATCCTTTGGCCAAGTTCCATGCGTGTATAAGAAGACGAACTTCTTCCAGCTGCCAGTTTCGGCGCATCTTCATCTTCTTGTTGGCCTCAACTTGGCGCTGTACAAAGTCTCGTCCTCTGGTATCCATGGTGCACGATATTTGAGAGAGAGGGGTTATCTTAAAGAATATAGGAATAGTACTAGAAAGAAAGAAGAGTATAAAGAGGGGAGGGAGAAGGGAGAATACGAAGTAGAGCGAGTAGAGAGTGCGTACAGAGTACGAGATAGATAGAGAGAGAGAGAGAGAGAGTGGATGTGATAGGAATAGAGAGGTATGAGAGAGAGAGAGAGAAGATAACTCAAGAGAGAAACAAACAAAACGAGACAAGACAAAATGAAACGAATAATGAAAATAATAAAAATATATACATATATATATATACATACATATATATATATATGTATATATACATATATGTATGTATGTATATATGAGGGAGAGAGGATAACTCGAGAGAGAGAAACAAACAAGACAAAATGAAAATGAGAAGAAAAACGAAAAATTAAAAACGAGAAATATATATATCACGGAGAACAGAGAGAGAGGGTGAGAAATAGAGAAACTAAGAGAGAAAAAGTGAGGGAGAGAAGATGGGATAAGAGTAGAATAGAGATTTCGATTAAGAGTGTTAAAACGAGGTGACTATAAGGGAAAATGAGTGAAAACTTTTAATACTTTAAATAAACTAAGAAGAACGATTTTATCGTAAATAAATTTAATCGTAAATAAACAAAAACTATTCTGTGAGAGAGATTACAGTATGTTAACAAACAAACTTAGTATGTAAATAAACTAAGAAGAAACGATTTTATCGTAAGTAAATTTTATCGTAAATAAACAAAAACAAAACTATTCTGTGAGACAAATTACGGTATGTTAACAAACTAGTGAAATAAATTATTTTGTCGTAAATTGTTTTTGGAGAGAGAATAGAATATTAATAAAACTTAGAAATAGAGAATAAAACTTAGCTCAGATTTCTATCTGGTTTCTTCGAAGATGGTTGTTCGCTTTGGTTCGCTCACATTAACGTGCGTTGTATATATACTATTTACTTTCTTTTTCAACGGTGATAATGCAGGACCGTCATTAAACAAACAGGTACCGAGTTTTGTGTCGGCTTCAGCGAATATTTATCTTCGATATGGAAAGATACCTGTTGGTTGCTTCGAGAGACAGGGAAAAACACGTCTTAACACTACGAAACCGGAAGTATATATATATATATATATATATATATATATATATATATATAGAGAGAGAGAGAGAGAGAGAGAGAGATAGCACTTACTCAGCATTACGTGACACCTTTGGGTCTTACTGACACCATTACCTCTTATATATATTTATATGTATATATATATACATACACACACACACACATACACACACACACACATATATATATATATATATATATATATATATATGAGTGTGTATTCACATACATACTTTTACAGATATTTATACACCTATGCACATCCATAAATAGACATATATATATATATATATATATATATATATATATATATATATATATATATATATAAGCAAGTGCATATATTTCAGTTGATAGTTAATGACGGTTTTGATGTGTACAAACAGAGAGACAGACAAGCAGAAATATATTTATGCAACTGTGAAAGACATATGCGCACGCGCGCATATGTTCATGTTCATCCTCAGAAAAAATCATATGCCATCGGATATAAACCAGAAGATAATTAAAGTTGTCTGCCGCAAAAAATAACTGATGTATGAAATTAAAAAATATAATGGAAACATTAAACACAGCAAGAAAATAACGTAGCGTGAGTCTTTAGAATATTGATATTTAATATGTCATAATATCTTGTTTCCTCTAACTGGGTACAATGTGAGCCACCATTTTCCTTTGCTAAAGAGTTTGTCTGGCACATTATAAGATAACACTAATGCATTACACATGAATTTCTATTTGCTTCTATACCACCAAACGTCTCAAGATCCATAAAAGACCTGAAATTTGTTTGCAGGGTCAACAAATATAGAAGCAGCCTAGTGTGTCCCTTTCTGCAATTTATACTTTTAATTCAAGGGACATGCGTTGTTGCAGTTTGACACAAGGAGTCAGTTTGAGAACTGTGCTAAAGACGCGTGTGAAATACTGAAATGATTTAATCGTTAATTTTCTGATTCGAATTCTATTGGTCGAACGAGTAAATTGTCATCATCGAGGCTGACAAAAGCGTCACCATATTTGAATTGCGAAAAATCGAATAAGACGAATAAATATTGAATCTTTAATCAGCCACAAACCAATTAAAGATAATCTACTCCCGATGTAATTTAAACTTGGAATCAAAAGAGTTCCAGCTAAACTCCCAACCATTTCTGCCAAATCAACGACTGTCGAGGTTGTTCTCAGCCACGTGACTAATTCACCAAACTAGGGAGTCAGAGACGGAACTGAGCTTACTAAAACTTCAAAGAGCCTTCATTTCCGTCTCCTTTAGAAGGGTAGATTCACGGCGAGGTAACTAACCTATTTGCCAGAGGGGGCTTATGAAAACTGAACACATACTTCAATATTCATAAACTTTATATAAGACTAGAACAAACCCATTCTCAAATTGTCACTACGTTATAGACACAAGAAAATATATACATACTTTTCCATTTCTTCATACTTTCATAGAAAATCTAGAAACGCTTAGACCGACAGATATGGACGCAAATATTCACCAACAAACCAGACACATGTACACGAGGGCACAAACAAAAACAAGAAAACCACACAAATAAATAAATATACAAAACCATAGTCGCAGGAGTGGCTGTGTGGTAAGTAGCTTGCTTATCAACCACATGGTTCTGGGTTCAGTCCCACTGCGTGGCACCTTGGGCAAGTGTCTTCTACTATAGCCTCGGGCCGACCAAAGCCTTGTGAGTGGATTTGGTAGACGGAAACTGAAAAAAGCCCGTCGTATATGTGTATATATATGTATATGTATATGTGTGTGTGTTTGTGTGTGTGTTTGTCCCCCTAGCATTGCTTGACAACTGATGCTGGTGTGTTTATGTCTCCGTCACTTAGCGGTTCGGCAAAAGAGACCGATAGAATAAGTACTAGGCTTACAAAGAATAAGTTCTGGGGTCGATTTGCTCGACTAAAGGCGGTGCTCCAGCATGGCCGCAGTCAAATGACTGAAACAAATGAAAGAGTAAAAGAGTAAACTGAAGAAAGACGCGCTGGGACGAGCGGCGGTCAGACATGAATTACATCCACGTAAAATGTTTGCATATTTATCGAACACATCCGCAAAATGCACAAACATCCGACGCAATGACGCTTCAGAATAGCATACATACATACATACATACATACATACATACATACATACATACATACATACATACATACATACGTACGTAAAATGTGACAACCGATGCAGTTGTCTGAAAATGTTATCACGGTATTATTTACCGATGGGACATGGCGTTGTAGCTAGGACACTCTATAATGAAATCCATCGGAAGGATAATCCCGAGAACAAAGAGATAAAACCCCACAATATGGTAGAAGCCATAGCCACTCATAATATAAAGTAGTACTGGTGGAATGTATCAGTAAAGATCTCAATAAAATGTAAGCACAACAGACCCGATATAATGATTTGGGATAGAGAAACTGCACAGTTGTGGAAATTAGCTGCCCAGTGGATATTAACATAAAGCTGAAGATCAGTGAAAAAGAGAATACACAGCCTAAAATCCAATCTTGAGAAATTAGGCTTCTGAAAACCAGAATGGAGAAAGCTAATTCGAAGACAACAGATCGAATCCATCACTGGAACTAAAAATCTGTAAAACTTTTCAGAAGTTTATCATTTAAATATATATGAGTGTGTCTAGATATGCAACTCTATACATAAAACATACAAATCTGCACATACATATATACAAACAAACAAAAATACCCTGCTGTTGATGTTGAAATTCCAATGAAGGAGCCTTGAATCTAGGTTAGAAACCGGTTCTTTCTCTATTGGCAGGAAATCTTGAAATAAACTGAATAATGACATACAAACATACATACATTCAAGCCGTACATACATACATTCATATATACATATATTCATACATACATACATACATACATACATACATACATACATACATACACACATGCATACATACGTACATACATACGTACATACTTACGTACATACATACATAGATACATACATACATACATGTATATATGCATATCTATATATATAAAGATGCGCGCGCGCGCACATACGTGTGTGTGTGTGTGTGTGTGTGTGTGTGTAGAAAGCCATGCAAACTCACGAACAGGCACATACACTGGCTGTATCTGTAGAGTACAATCATAGACGGAGATATTGTCACGCATTGCTACATTCACAAAACCCTGGACACGCAAAACGAGGAAGAGTTACGCCTCCCCATACATACAAATATACACATACAAAGAAGTACCAGAATAGGTAGCATCATCATCATCATCATGAACGAAAATTACAGCAAAGAGAACCCCAGCAGCGACATAAGTAATACTAACATTAAATTAGAAACAAGAATAACAATATTTATTAAACAACAGTGGCAACAGCAATATAATCAAGTTGTTAACTAATTAATTAATTAATTAAGATTTTCACCTTCGTTCGTGACATTATTTGAGTAAAACAAAATGAAAATGGCTGAAATATTGACTCTCACCGGAAGTGCATTTCCTAATTGAACATTAGCAGCGAGAGGGCGAGTCAAAGGCGTTGTTGGTATAATGCTTATTAGCGTTATAACCATTGTTAGAGTCGTAACTGTTTTTACTGTCGTTAAATTTCTCATTTTACCCAAACAACCTTCTTGCATGGATTGAACTGACCAAAAGTAAAAAGGAAAAAATGCAGTCAATTGATGGCAGGGCTGTTGTTTATTTTAGCCTTCACCTGAGTGTATCTTGGCAATATATACATACATGCATATATATATATATATATATATATATATATATATATATATATATATATATATACACATATACACACGTATATATATATATATATATATATATATATATATATATATATGTACACACATGTATGTTTATATATATATAGTATATATATATATATATATATATATATATATATATATATATATATATATATATACATGAGTGTTTATATATATATGTGCATATATATATATATATATATATATATATATATATATATATATACATACATATATATATGTATATATATGTATATATATATATATATATATATATATATATATATATATATATATATATATATATATATATATATATATATATATATATATATATATTTATATATATATATAGATGTATATATACATATACATAGACACGTATAAGCTGAATAGAGATATATATTTATATCCATTGTATCAAAGTTGACAACTGGCTCTGAATTTTAATCTGAACTAGATTGAACAGCACAGTCTTAGACGGGGACTGTTCTGCTAAGAGTGAAAAGCAGAGCACACTGTCTAATTTGATTATACTTACATACATATATACATACATATATGCATACACACAGACACGCACACACAGACATATATAAATACGCATACATACATATATATGGCAGGCTTCTTTCTGTTTCCATCTACCAAATCCACTCAGAAGGCTTTGGTCGGCCCAGGGCTATAGTAGAAGAAATTTGCCCAAGATGTCACGCAATGGGAGTGAAACCCGAAACCATTGGTTGAGAAGCAAGCTTCTTACCACGCCTTTATACACACATATATAGACACTTCCTTGTTGATATCATTTTGCTACTGTTTCCTTCTCATTCCGGACTCTTACAATACTATGTCAGGACAATAATAAAAAAAAATGCTTAAATTCAAAAACCACGATGAATATTACACGAGAAACGATATTTTGAAATATTAAAATCTCATTAATTCGAAATTCTTCATGAACCGATTCTAGTCATATTCAATCTAAAACACGTGATCAGAATCTAGCCAAGGATGGCTGGTCTGGCTGCGCATGCGTGATTCATTAATATGGAGCTGGGTTATTTTTCCGATACAAAAACTGAAGTTTGACACGTTTGTTTATCAGAGTGTGTGTAAATAATTTCTATTGCCCTCAAACAGATAATACATTACGCATAATTCATATCGCGTTGGCTGTTTCATCTGATTTCATCCCTATTTATGCTTGTCCATGTTTAGTGGACAAATAAAAAGACATTAGAAAAGGTTAAATACAGAGGTCTCTGTGTATTTCTACATTGTGTGTGGTTATTGTATTTATACAGAGGGACATTGTGTATGAGTGTCAATATATGTACTCTAGATGTGTACGTATATACACAGATTGTATGTCCGTATATAGTGTGTTTGTTCGTTTGTGCATAGTATAAAAGTTTATATAAGCATCGTGTGTTCATGTATGGCTACTTCATTCTCAAGTATTATATGTATGATGTATATAGTATGTTGTGTGTATTATGTTGTACATACTCTATATGTTGTATGTGTGTATGTTACATATTGTATTATATTCTGTATGTATGCTATATATACTGCATGTGGTATATATTCTCTATATGTTGTATATAATATTTGTATTCCCTTCGAAAGTGTCTCTGTATTGATTTCCTATACACTTCACAGCCATCACTGCAAGCTTTGACGTTTCTTTGCCAACAGTTCATGAGTTTATGTGTTGTATGGTGAATCTTCTACAACCGGTGTATATTTCATGCAATTTAGCTAATTACTAAATTACTAAATCGTCAACTAAAATACATTGTTGCATTTGTTCCACTTCTCTGTGCTGTGATTTCAATTTTCAACGTTGCGCTTGATCCTTCCGAGGTTGATATCAGGAAAACAAAATCAAGGACGGGTTGTTTGCGGAACTGTAAAACCGTCTGACCAGAAATCGTCCCCGTATTTGATTCCATTCTTGACGTTTTTAGTTTCATATCCCAGTATAATACTGCCACATAGCCCCTGCTGAATGGGCGAGACGGGGCTTTATGGGGGTCTTATCTATTGCAAGTATCTGGGACTGACCCTTCGTGTGAGGATATCATCCTCTCCTTCTCCACCACACTTGCAAAGGGTCATGATCCCTGTTGTCACTCCTATAGAATGATTACAAAAACGTTCTGGTAAATATGAACATTGTGTGTGTATTTGTACACATACGCGTTGGTGTGTGTGTGTATACATGTGCTTCGATGAATGAGTGTGCATGTGTGTATGTATATATGTGCTTGTAAATATACATGTGTGCGTAATTCCGGTAATAATTGGAACCCTGGGATATGTAACACACTGTCTGAATACCAATCTTGAGAAATTAGGCATATGAAAACCAGAAAGGAGAAAGCTAATTCGAAGTCTACAGATCCAATCCATCGCTGGAACTGTAAAAATCTGTAAAACTTTCCAGAAGTTTATCATTTAAATATATATGAGCGTGTCTAGATTCGCAAGTATATGCATATCTAATCTGTACATATAAAAAGTTGCACATGCAAATCTGCACCCATACATACATGCATACATACATACATGCATGCATACATCCATCCATACATACATACATACATACATACATATATACATACATACAAACAGAAATACCCTGTTATTGATGTTGAAATTCTATTGAAGGAATTTGGGGTCTAAGTTAGAAACCGGCCCTTTCTCTATTGGCAAGAAATCTTGAAATAAAACTAAATAATGACATACATACACGCACACATACATACATACATACATACATACATAATGCATACATACAGACATACATATATACGTACATACATACACAGACATATATTTACATACATACATACACACACACATACATTCATACATTCATATTATATCTATTTATGTATGTATGTTTGTGCATGTGGGAGTGTGTCTCAAAGAACACGTGGGCAAGGATGAAAATATGAAGCTTCTCTTTCTAATTTATTCGTATTCATCTTAACACACAAACAGACGTAGAGAGAAGTAGAGAATGTAGGTTTGAAAGAGTTGTCTTTCTTATATACAACATAATACTTAGACCTGCGCACGCACACACTTCTCTAATAGTATTTCTCACTGGTCATCTTATACAATTACATCCTAGTATACATATGTTCATACCTAGACACATACATATATGGACATAATTCCGCACAGGCGTGTGCACAACCACACACACACACACACACACACACACACACACACACACATATATATATATATACATAAATATATATATACATATACAGATACACACACATATACATATATATATATATATATATATATATATATATATATATATATATATATATATATATATATATATATATGTATATGACAAGGAAGAAACCCCAGTTTTCAGGATGTTGACCACAGGGCTTGAACACTGGTCTGGTCTTTTCTACTCCAGTCTAGTCAACTCTAGTCTGGTCTGGACCTCTCTGTTCTATATTGCTCCTCCTGGCTAGTCCCTATGACCAAGATGTGGTTGAGTCCATTATTTCTGTGTCCACATTCTCTGTCATGTATGTATGTATGTATGTAAATGCATGCATATGTATTCATGTATACACATGTGTAAATGCTAATTTGTGAGTGTGTTCGCCATCCCGTTCGCTATGTTAAAGCGACGTGGGCAGCTGTATAACTGGACTAAGCATTTGCAAGCTGTTCTAATCTCGACTTTTATGCATCGCCGTGCGTAAACATATAAACTCGGTGACGTCTGCTGTTTCTTGTGGAACCCCATACGAAGATACTCTTTCACACATATGAGCAACAATTTCCCTTCAGTTATATTTTGATGCGGGATTTCACAATCATTATAGCTTAGGTTAATAATAATGATGATGATGATACTACTACTACTACTACTACTACTACTACTACTACTACTACTACTACTACTACTACTAATAATAATAATAATAATAATAATAATAATAATAATAATAATAATAATAATAATAATAATAATAATAATAATAATAATGACGATGATGATGATGATGATGATGATAATAATAAACAATAATAATAATAATGATAATAATAATGATAATACCTCTGACAGCAGGCTGCTGTCTGCTCTCACAGAATCTACCAAAGCAAATATGTTCGCGCGCTCTGAGAAGTAATACAATAATAATGATGATGATGATGATGATGATGATGATGATAATGATGATGATGATGATAATGATGATGATGATGATTTCCTTTGGGATCAAGAACCAATAATAGCGACCCCTTGTAATTGAAAGACGTTAGGTGACTCAGAGGAATTGTTTGCTATGTAAGAGACTTCCGGTAAGAAAGCCATTTCAGTAGAAGTCTGTTAATTCTGCCAAACATCAACTTTACAATTGAACGAGCAATCTAAACACAGAATCCTTAACTCCCACTTGAGAAATATGGTAAATACTATGATTTTCAACTAACGAAGTAAATACTGTTAAGGAATACGAGACCATTGTTTGAAAGAGAACGACATGCTAAATATTCGCACGCAGAGTAAACTATGCTAGCGACATAGGAAACTATGTCTCTCTGGTACTCCGTCAGTTACGACGACGACAACGAGGCTTCCAGTTGATCCGATCAACGGAACAACCTGATGCTCGTGAAATTAACGTGCAAGTGGCTGAACACTCCACAGACACTCTTACTCTTAACGTAATTCTCAGGGAGATTCAGTGTGACACAGAATGTGAAAAAAACTGGCCCTTTGAATTACTGGTATAACCCATTTTTGCCAGCTGAGTGAACTAGAGCAACGTGAAAGAGTGTATTACTGAAGGACACAACGAGTCGCCAGGAATTGAACTCACAACTTCATGAAGGTAGCCGAACACGCTAACCACTAAGCTACGCGCCTCATATTAGTATATCTAGGAATTGCCATGTTTTAAATTATTAGAAGCTGAAGCTGAATAAAATCTAACCCTGATCTCTACTTTTTGCTCTTTTAGGTGATCCATATATTCTTTAGAGGGCAACAATATTGAAAGGCAGAATATTTAAGACAGGAATAAAAGACAATTTAAATATAACCCCAATAAAATTAGCAATAATACTGAATAACAAAATGGAAAGCTGTAGAACTACAACTTGGATAAATATCTAACCAGGTAAACAGTGTGAAACATAAACAAACACACATTGTCCTGATAATGGTTGTGAGAAAAATATAAAATGAGTTGACAAGAATATGTGACCAGATTTGTTGGAGTGAAATAAACAACATTTAAGGTTTATTGGCAATTTCTTCTAGAAAAAAATTTCGAGAGAAAGGTTTCTGCTCAATTATAGCCATAATATAAAACAACAAATGGATAACACAAGATTATCGAGCGATAGAAGTTCGATAAAAAAATTGAATAACGAAATGATTGAATAGCGATAGCTGAACAGAAAATATAACTAAAGAGGCAAATATGAAAGAATTCGTGGAATGTTCATGAAATGGTTAGTATTTACCAGAAATGTGTTACTTCCTGATTCATCTACGATAAATGAAGATATTGGACATCAATTCCAGCTCCAGAAATATCGGTGGGAATTATGGGTAGTATTTCAGTTATCTATAGAACAATTGTCAGGAGAGCATAGAAATTAGAAGAAAATTAACATCGAAATGAAAGAAATCGTTTTTCGTGGGATTTAAACAGAAAAATAGAAAAAACGGAAAACCAATAAACCAAGACAAAGATTAAAAAGTAAGAATAAGGAAACCATTCCACTAATAAAGGTAATATGTGTGTGTGTGTGCGCACGTGTGTATGCATTGATAGATAGATAGATAGATAGATAGATAGATAGATAGATAGATAGATAGATAGATAGATAGATAGATGGTTGGATGGATGAGACTGATTGACAGATAGATAAGATAGATCGTTTCCTTGTTTGTCATTGGCCATGCTGGAGCACTACCTTGAAAGATTTAGTCGAACAAATCAATTCCTTGGTTTTCTTTTGTTTTTAAGTCTGGTATTTAATCTATCAGTTTCTTTGGCCGAAACGATGAGTTACGGGGAGGTAAATAGACCAGCACCGGTTGTCAAACTGTGGTGGGAGACAAACACAGACACAAAGACACCCATAGATTAACATATACAAGGGCTTTATTTTAGTTTCCATCTCCTCACAAGACTTTGGTCAGACCAAGGCTATAGTAGGAGACACTTGCCCAAGGTGTCACGCGGTGAGACTGAACCCGGAACCATGCCGCTGGAGATCAAACTTCTTACCTCACAGCTTCGACTGTGCTTACACAGACACACATAATAAATATTTCTTGTCATATCTGAGCTGTAATTTTATCTCGTTACTTAGTTTTACGTTACTTTGGTTTACAGTAATTTTTTGTCTTTTAAGTTCTCTAAAATTCTTTACAATGCAGACATTCACTTATTATAAAAGATGTTTTTTCTTTGTCTCATAACTTCCCGACCTCCTCTCCCCCATATATTCTCTGCTACATACTGTTTCCAGCGTTCATTGTTACACAACTGATGACGGCGATACTATAGACTTGTTCAGTTTGCAAGTAAATTCCTGTGAGAAACGCGCACTTGTGACGGCTTCATGCTATTTGAGATGTGTGATGAAAGTTATATTTTGTGCTTAGATAGATTTTATCATGAGATATTTAATATATCAAACCTCTGATATCATTTTGTCTTCTTCATTGAAATCATTCTTATCGAAATCATTTACACATGATATATTTCTAGAAAATCTGAGAAATTTCTTTGAACATTAAATTTATCAAAACCCATCTCTTACGATGATTTTTGAAGGATTTTAACTGCCAAGTCTTGTGATGCAAATTGTTTTTGTTTAGTTATTTACAACGCAGAGACATTTAGATTAACTAAATAACGAATGACTTCGGTTTTAGGATTTATTGTTTTGTTGGCTTTTCGTATTCTATATATTTTGATTTGTGTTTAATTTGAAAATCATTTACATCATAAACGATATTGACACCAGCATATTTTGAGCTCTGTCAGCCTCTTCCTATCAAAAACACAAGCGCTGGGCTACGGTACTTTAATGTCTAGCTCTGGGTATTTCGATATCTGTTACGAAGATCTTATTTTCGTGTGGCTAAGTGGTTAGAGCATTCGGCTCGCGATCGTTAAGTCGTCAGTTCGATACCTGGCGGCGCGATGTGCCTTGGGCAAGATGCTTTATTTCACTTTGCTCCAGTCCACTCAGTTGGCAAAAATAAGTTGTAGCGATAGTTCAAAGGGCCAGCCTTGATACATTCTGCGTCACGCTGAATCTCCCTGAGAACTATATGAATGGTCCATTTGCTTGCGCGTAAATTTCAAGAGCAGGCTGTTCAGTTGATCGATCAGCTGGAACGTTCATCATCGTAATCGACGGAGTGCCAGTTCTATTTCCACGTGCTAAATCTAGTCAAATAGGAGTGAAACCCTATATGGGTTTGTGTGACTGTGTATATGTGAGTGTGATTATGTGTGCCTGTCTATTGTGTGTGTGAACATGTATACAGTTAGCTGTACTTATTATCTAATCGGTGTGGCAAGGAACCATGCTCATTTCTGGGCCCCTCAGGTGTGTAAGGACAATGCTGTTGGTGTTTGATGACAGCAAGAAAAAAATGTTGGTAGGATAAGATTCCATGAAATTATAGAAAAGAAAAGGGTTTAGTGAGTAAATTGAGGTTTGAGAAAGAGAGAGAGAGAGAGATACAGGGGGGGGGGGGGAGGAGAGAGTATGAGGAATCAGACAGCTGAGTGATACATCAACGAGGCTTGATCGAGAAGACAAGAATGCAGTGGCTCGCTTTGGTAGTTGAGTGTGAAAGGTATAGAATGGAGAGAAGAATGGGAAAGTAGGTTAAGGAGGAAAGAAGTATGATGATGATAGGAGCAATGGTTGAGGTACGAAATACACAGAGGCTTAATGCGTGTCAGAGAGGGCTTCTTAGCACCAAATGAAAGGAAGAGCTGACTTCGGTGGGATTTGAACTCAGAATGTAGGAATCTGGTTTAAATAGCACAAAGCATTTGCATTTTAATACTTTGTCAATCAGCACCGTAGATATAATATCTTCTTTGTCATGTATTTCAATACACACACACACACACACACACACACACAAAGAGACAGACAGACAGACACACACGCATGTATATATATTGATAGACAGATAGAGAGAGATAGAGAGAGAAACATAGATAGATAATTGGATATAGATAGATAGATAGATAGATAGGTAGATAGATAGATAGATAGATAGATAGATAGATAGATAGATAGATAGATAGATAGATAGACAGATAGATATAGATATATATAGAGAGAGAGAGACAGACAGACAGATAGATAGATAAAGATATATAGATTGAGAAAGGAAGAGAGAATGAGAGATTTACTTAAAATCGAAGGTAAGAATTTTATTCAACAATACTCATTTATGCGCATGCGCGATTGCCTGATTTTACTGTCCAAGAAATGTATTTCTTATACGAAAGTTAATTAAGATGGGTTTTTCACATGACACGGGTCGTTTGTAGGTCGATGACCGACAAAAGCGAATTTAATGTTTGGATGACGAAGATGTCAATAGCCTGAAATAGTGATTTGTTCTTCCGATACTAGTTGTAGAAAATACCGAACAGTTTGGTGCAGCATTGAAGTAACTCCATTGTGTAAAGCGAGATAAAGGAGGAAGTGAGTGAAATGTGCAAAAGCAACAAAGAAAGGACATTTGAATGACCCCTCAATTCAGAAATCAAGAGTCAGTTTCAAGGAACTGTATTACAGGAATTACAGTTTAAGTAAAATATACAGAATTATGTATGTATATATATATATATATATATATATATATATATATATATATATATATATATATATATATATACATATACCAGAGTAAGCACATAAATGTGAAAAAAGGTGGGGGGGGGGGGGGAATAGTACTCGAATACCGGCGGTAGACTAATATGCTTTATTAATAAAGCTGCAAAAACATCACAAAGAATATCACAAAAAACTGCTTCTCAGAGTTTTACGTTCCTGTTCGTTCGACATTCTCATTCTAAACTGACCGACGAACGGGAACGTGAAACTCTTTAATAATAAGTATAGATAGATAGATAGATAGATAGATAGATAGATAGATAGATAGATAGATAGATAGATAGATAGCAGAATTGTTAACACTACAATCAAAGTGCTTGATAGAATTTGAACGTTCTGCGTTCAAGTTTCACCGAGCACGACTTTGCCTTTCATCCTTTCGGGATCAAAGAAACTCAGACTTTGTTCCTAGAGTAGAAAGGATATATATATATATATATATATATATATATATATATATATATATATATATATATATATATAATTGAAATTTATAGAAAAACAAAACACGAAGACAGGTGTATAAACTACCAAACAGATGTATTACTTTAACGCTCGTGAAGGTGAGAAAGTGTTTTACGTTTCGAGCCTACGCTCTTCAACAGAAAGGAACGCGAGTAAATAAACAGAGAGAGAATAAAAAAAACTTTTGGTGCTAGCAGTCAATCATGGCGGCTGGCTAGACAGAGGTAGTTAGACTCTATAAATATTTAATGTACTGTTCTGTGCTGGTAAGATCAACAAAAAAAGTACTCCATAATTTAATAAACACAGTACATGCTTTTATGTACTACTAATAGCTTCATATGGTGAGAAATACATTAAACATTATCATCAGGCATAGCCATATATGGTAACGAGCTAAAATGTTTACTTCGTTATAATATGGGGTTTGTGCTTGATGAATATATTTGAGGTGTTTCTCAACATATGAAACTATTAGTAGCACATGTATACAGGTATTGCATCTATTAAATAATATATATATATATATATGACAGAATAAGTTGCTTCGTAAGGATGCTTCTTAATTTAATTTTCTATGTTCATCTGTGGTTTATAGATAACTTGGATATGCACGCTGAATATTATAACTCAGCACCAGCTAGAGCGCGATATAAGGACAGAATTGTATATACACACAATGAGACAGAGAAGGCTCAATACCCAGAGAGTATTATTAGTAGAGGGGATAATCATATAAATAACTGCAGAATACCAGATCCTAGAAAAACAGTAAATATAATAGGGACCAAAAGGGGGGAAAAACCATAATACTAAGAGGGATAGATATAAAACAGAACCCACAAAACAGCAGCCAAAGGTAGAACGAAGGGTACCGTTAAAGGCCGATAAAAATAATGATAATAAAACAGTAGAGGCAGAGGAAACAAAATACACAAACAAACCCAATTGATATATTAAAGGAAATGGAAAAATAAGTGATGAAATTATTAGGTTTAACCCAATTTTCAATTCACAAATAAAATCTAAAATAGTTCAGGAATTCTTTGCAACATTAGACAGGCACTTCCCAAGATCTTCCTAATATCGTAAAATCATCAATAGGCATAATGTAAAATTAGCATACGCGACCTATCACAATCTAGAATACCACAGGCACAAACTAAATAATACAAAAGTAAATAGAATAAAACTGGAGTGGAAATGCCACGCAACCGCGACTAATAGCACTGTATACGTCGATGGAATGGTTGCAAATAAGGGTAATAAAAGCTCATCAATAACAAAAACGGACCCAAACAACATCATGCTATTGACATTCCAACCACTACATAAGGAAAATGAGTACACAATTACAGGAGGAAGAGGAAAGAGGACCACTAATAGTAACTCCGCTGGGAGAACGGATAAAAATAATATCTTATGTAACTGTAGATGTAAAGCGGAATGCAGGTTTAACAACGACTACATGGTAAAGAATGTAGTTTCAAATGTGAGGTGAAGTACGCAGAAGTACGTGTACATTGGTGGCACCGGAAACACCATGAAAAATCGTCTACGTAACTAACTGACATCATTTTCCAATATAAATAAAAGGCTCGTCATATCACTATCGAAAGTCTGGAGGCTCGAACAGAATAGAGTGGAGCATACAACCTACTAGTCCATTGTAAAAAAATGCTGCACCATACAACAAAACATCACGGATATGCAACTTATGCCAAAGAGAAACTCTAGAAATCATCACATCCAGGGAAAATGTGATAGACACTCCAAGGTAATCATATCATGTAAACATAAAAACAAAACATCATTTTCATTCGTTTTATGTTTTTGTCCCCACTGTGGAGTTCTGTCTGTCCTTGTGCTGTCCCCTCTGTGTTTAGCCCTTGTGGCTAGAAATTAAAATAATTATGGAATAAATCTTGGCCTCTTTTTTTACGTACGGCAGCGTGATGATTTTCACGGTCTTAGTGTCATTGTACTATTAAATCTAACAGACTAATATCTCTATTTGGTGGAAACAACCGAAGGAAGAATTACAGGTACATTTATGACATCTTATAATGATTCTCAGGATTCTTAGCTTCAATGAATTCTTTTGTTTTGTTTGTTTTTTTTAATTTCTATTTTGTATTCTACTTCACATAGCTTGGGCGGATCCTGCAGAATATCAAGGGTTTCCGACGAGATGTTGATAGCTGATCACTGAACTTTTCTCTGTCCACCACTCCTCCCCTCTCACGACACCTTTGAAAGAGAGAGAGGGAGATAGACAGAGGGAGAGAGAGGGTGAGAGAGGGTGAGAGAAAAAGAGAAAAACAGACACACTGGTGAAGTCAGATATCATACAGACTGACTGATAGACAGGAAGACCAGCAAGCAGACAGACAGTGAGTAGATAAGCAGATTAAAAGACAGTAACCAAGGGAGAGAACAACTAACATCAATATCGGCCTGCTGTTTTATTTATGGACCCTAAAAGAATAAACGTCAAAATTTATCATGGAGGGATTTGAATTCCGAAAATGGTAACAATCACCACGAGGCATTCTATACGGCGATTAAATGATTCTGCCGATTTGTAGATTCACTTCAAATACCGAAGAAGATTGAAAAGTTACGTAACCTGTTTGATTTATTAATTGAGTCCTGGCGTAGTTTATTAATTACACAAAGAAGTTGATTAATCAGCATTACGTTCTGTCCATTTCATGACCAGGCAACGAGAAGGTCATTTATTCCGTTAACCAACGTAATAGAAGTAGCAATCAAATCTCCCTCAAATTACGCCATATATGGCTTGTGTTTTAAAATAAGGACACTTTGAATAAAGTAATTCTTGTAATACAATTCTCGGAAACAGGATTGGATTAGGAAGCATTCATTCCTGTTTCTGCTCACTCAAATTCGCCCTGGGGCTACATAACCAACAACGACGACGACGATGATAACAACAACAGTAACACCAGTTATAATTAATATAGTCTCCTGATAAATTGGTTATATTATTCAAATAATCTTAACTAATTCCTCAAAATGTAAAAATAGAGAATAAAAATATTGAATTAATATCACGAAATATAGAGAAAAGAATATAGGAATCAGTAAATATGACAATTTTAGTATGAATAACAATACTAAACAGGAAACTAAACAAGATTTCAAGAAAGGAAAAATTGTATATAAAAACGTCTGACAAATATTTGCAAAATTTGTATATTACATACATTAAAAAAGAAATGTTTTTCCATAGAAGCAGTCTTTTTTTTTTTTTTTAGTAAACAATGCTAGAAAAAGAAAGAAGAAAACGCCTTCGAATATTTTATTACATGAAACAACTAAAATCAAACTACAAAAGATAGAAGCGGAGAAAGGTTGAAATAGGATTTTCGTGACATCATTTTGTATAGAGCGAAAGGAATTGTCATGAATATACATTGTTGAATTATAGATTGGATTCTTTTATCGTCGAGAAAAACAACCTATATTTGGTAGGGATGAGATATATACAGAGAACACGCGTTGCCCAAAGACATTTGTGCTTTTAGTAAATTAGCTACAATTACCAATCGATTCCCAGTTAAAGTAGATTTGACTGGGGATCGAAAACGTATCAACGAAGCTCGATTTGCTGTGAATTTATTTCGTTCTACAAACACAGCCAATAAGTGATTATATGTATGCAAGTATATGTGTATATATTTATGCATGTGTGTGTGTGTGTGTGTGCCTATGCGTGCGCATCAATTTTGGAACATTGGCTCTCGAAGTACATCAAATAAAGCTGTAAATTGTAGCATGTAAAAACTCAGTTGCAAAACCCTTTATCGGTAGAAAAAATCGAAGGCTTTTTCAATTCAACTCAATATTTATTTACATGCTATTATTTATAGCTTTATGGTATGAGCTTCGAGATCCAATCTACCCAAAATGAATTATTTCACATTCATTCGTAAGTTTATAAAATTCTTATGTCGTCAACAATATATATATGTGTGTGTGTGTGTGTGTGTGTATACGAGGAAATACCCACAATTAACCGAAAACGTTCTCTGTGGAACAAGCCCGTTGTAGTTCAGGCTTTCGCCGCTAGAATCCACTTGATGCGACCTTCAGGCATCAGTCTGCTGAACGGCGTCATCGGTTGGGGGTCTTACTACCACGTGGTGAATCTTTGTTTTGTAGTGCTCTCCCCTGTTAGTCGATTTTTGCGATGGCTGAAAAGGATTTCCGTGAAATTCTGTTTTCTTTTGGGGAAAACGGCGACTGAAACAGTAGTCATGCTTCTAAGAGCTTACAAGGACGCTGCCATAAGCAAGACACAAGTTTACGAGTGGTTTCCATGCTTTAGGAATGATCACTTGTGATTTGAAGACCAATGTCGCTCAGGGTGACCGTCGACCTCCAGAACGAATGAAAAGATTATCAAACTTCATGAACTGGTCTTGGAAGACCGTCACCGATCAATTGACGAACTTACTGATATGACTGATGTGTCCTGGAGCTGCTGCTAAACAAATTTTGAGCGAGGAATTACGAAAGAAAAGAGTTGCAGCAAACTTTGTGCCTCGCTTGCTCGCGGGAGATTAAAAGAAGTCACCACTGAATGAGTGTCGTGAAGTGAAAGAACAGTTGGAAGTTGATCCGGACGGTGTTTTTCGAAGGTCAGCACTGTTGACGAAAAGCGGTGCTACGGAATTTTCAGACGTGGAAGAGGTGAAGAAAAGAAACGACAGAGGTGTTAGAAGGCATCACTTCACAAGAGTTCCAGCATTGCTTCGAGCAGTGGGAAACGCGTGTGGACCGATGCATTGCTTGAAATGGAGAAAACTTTGAAGGTGATAAAAGTTTAAACATGTAAAACTAAGTAAATGAAGTAACATTACAAAATTCCGTTTTCTTTTGGATACTCCTCCTTATGCGCATGCGTATGTGTATGGAAATGCATTTATATATATATATATATATATATATATATATATATGCATACACACACACATATATATATATATATATATACACACACACATATGTACATATATATATATGTATGTATGTGCATATATATATATATATATATATATATATATATATGAAGACAGATAGAAAGTGTGTGTGTGTGTGTGTGTGTGCTGTGTATCTGCGGGTTATCTCCACGTCCCAATATTTGGTGACTTTGAAGTCCCATTGTCACGTTATTGACGATGATATTTTTTCCGTTGGACAAAACATCAAATGGAAACAGACAAGCGAAATCCAGTCTTTGCTTCAGTGCCATAAAAATATATCAACACTCTTTCTTGATATTAATACTGAGATGACAACAAAAACAACAAGAACAACAACAGCAATAGCACAGCTGCTATACAGCAGTGCTATTATTGTTATTATTATTATTATTGTTGTTGTTGTTGTTGTCTTTATTATTACCATTATTATTAACAAGGAGCCTTCATATCAATAATCTGCTACAGATAAAAAAAAACTCGTCCGTGTAATTTTGCGTAGAAAAACGTTGTAGTTCTCTCGTACCAATGATGATTTCAACGAAAAAGTATGCGGAATTATTCTGTCCAACAATACCCTAATAAGTGAAGAGATATTAAAAAAAATGCAATACCAACAGAAATATTTAAAGATATGGTCCTCAAAGGTAATATTGCCAATTTTCCTGTCACCAACCTAAAATCAACGAAGTTTACTATTCAATCAAATGCTTGATAGATAAAATAAAAATAGATCGATATTTCATCAAACGAATCATAACTACACACTACGCAACAAACTTTTACAATTTCCCTAATTATATGTTATGAAAAAAATCCAAATGTGCAAAGAGTAAATTATTCTAAATAAAGCTTATACACCGAAAAACCTGATAAAAGTCAGTAATGGACAAATATATCTCTGTCGCTCTAACCATAAAATAGAGAAAGTTCGAGGCAGAAAATTGTTACGTAGTTCACACAAACGTCACATTTCTCTTTTTCATGTAGAGTTACCATAAAATGTGTGGCTTCTTTGACAAAAACGGCTCTTCATATATATTCTAGAGAAGCGTAAATGTAACAATGGGTTAACTGATAAAGTAATTGCTCAACGACAAAACTAAAAGAGAACTCGCCTTTGGAGGTTATCTTAATAACGAATTAAACATCGAGAATCAAAACATTGTAACGTTGAGAGAATATATTAAAAGAAATTTCCAACTTGTCAATCGCTTCACTACCCTTAACAGAGAAGTAGTAGTAGTAGTAGTAGTAGTAGTAGTAGTAGTAGTAGTAGTAGTAGTAGTAGTAGTAGTAGTAGGTAGGTAGGTAGGTAGGTAGGTAGGTAGGTAGGTAGGTAGGTAGAACATGCTCACAATAACTTTTCTATTGAGGACAGCGAGGATTTTGAGATTGGTGCTAGAGTATTAAGTATTGTGGAAAGAGACTTTGATAGCAAGTTGCTGTTAGCTCTGAAGGATTTAACCAGAGCAAGTGAAATCGAGAGCTCTGAGAAGTAAAATAGAAATAGTCCTTTCTACTCTAGGCACACGGCCTAAAATTTTTTTAAGGGAGGAGACTAGTCGATAACATCGATCCCAGTGTTTCACTGGTACTTAATTTATCGTAGCGGCAGGCGAAATACCGCTAAGCATTTCTAACCATTCTGCCAGCTCACCGCTTTAAGTAAAATAAAAATAATAATCTTTTCTACTCGAGGTACAAGGCCCAAAATTTTGGAGGAGGGGGGCAGTTGCTTAGATCGACCCCAGTACGCAACTGGTACTTAATTTATCGATCCCGAAAGGATGAGAGGCAAAGTCGACCTCGGCGGAATTTGAACTCAGAACGTAAAGACAAACGAAATACCGCTAAGCATTTCGCCCGATGTGCTAACGACTCTGCCAGCTCGTCACCCTAAAACCGAAATAATAATAATAGAACATTATTACCTTCAATAAAATGTTGGTTTCATATTTTGGCACAAGGCCAGCAATTTCGGGGTTGGTGGGGGGGTGATTAGATCAACCCCAGTATTCAGCTGGTCTTATCAACCGCCAAAGTTTGAAAGGTAAAGTCGATCGCAGTGGAATTTGAACTCAGCACGTAAAGCCGGACGAAATGCCGCTAAGCATTACCTCCGGCATGCTAAAGATTCTTCCAGCTCGCTGTCTTCAATGCAATATTAATGTTATTCTAAAGCGGCACGCCGGACGAAATGCCGTTCCGAGTTCAAAACCCGCCGAGGTTGACACATTCACCGAAAAAATATATACATACCCGCATACACGCTTGCACACACACAAACACACACACGCGCACAAAGAAGGTTCATACACACGTCTATATACGCACATGCACAAGAAAAAACAGGGCTAAAGGCAAAATACAGAAAAATGTGTTAAAAAGTGTAAAAAATAAACAATAAGACTAAAACACGTCTATATACGCACATACTCGCGCACACGCACACATCCACACGCGCGCACAAAAAATTCCATATACACGTTTATGCACGCACAGGAAAAATGCAGGGTGGAAGGTAGAATACAGAAAAAATATGTGTAAAAAAATAAATGAGCAATAAAACTATAAACCAACAACTCTATAAATATGTAAAAAAAAGTATATAAAAAATATATAAGAAATATAAGTAAAAAGTATAGAGAGATAAAAAGCTTGTATGTGGACACAATATAGAAAGCAAGTCCTATCTGTAATCTCAGGGGACCAAAAACGTAACAAATATTTAGCCACATGTGGGCATGATCCGAAAAGTTCAGTTCTTGAATTTAGACATGTGGCAGGGTCTAAGCTGCTTTTCCAGATGAGCCATCTTTCCATATCACAAAGACTGCACTTTCCACTGCCGTTGGTGTAGGGTTTACACTTGGCTAAGAGCTTCCAATGGATGTTGTAATTTGACACCTTTATCTTTTAAATATATATATATATATATATATATATATATATATATATATATATATATATATATATATATATATATATATATATATATATATATATATATATATATATATATATATATATATTGTCTGAGGACAATCTGCGGTTATTCACTAAAAGACAGAGTTTCTAATGCCAACTTGTTTAGCAAGTGTAAGATTGATGGAATTATGAGTTTCCTTATACAATCATAACTGCGCTGGGCTGAGCATGTTGTCAGAATGAGTGACGAAAGAATACCCAAAGTCCTCATGTACAGCCAGCTTGGGTGGGGGGTGGGGGGGTAGGCACAAGAATGTTGGTCGACCATGGCTCAGATATAAGGACAAGCTGAAGAGTAACCTCTTAGAGATGAATATAGCTCACATCTTTGAGCGAACAACCTTGGTACAAACAAAATGGATATCGTTGTGTCAAAATGGTATTAAAAGCTTTGTTGCAACCAGCATTAACAGGCTTCGGGGTGCAAGACGAAGGAGAAAAACGGCTGCAAATATACCATCTACACTGACCTGTAATCCTCAAACTTGCAGCATCTGTAGCCTTCTTTGTAAATCGTTGGTGGGACTTAAATGTCACATTCGACAGAAGCATTGACTGACAAAGAAAGAATACGTTGTCGGAGCCTCATATGTCGAAACCGACGGAAGAGTCCATCATATATGGCATACACACGCGCCAAGATAAACATGATTGTAGTAATGTATGTCTAGTGAAAGGTTGGCGCAAAATGTGTCTATAGTTAAAATGCGTTTATTAGTTAAACCTTGGACACACAACAAACATTTGTTTTCTATATTAAAGGAATCAAGACAATCATTGCCCGACTATTATTCCGTCTTCTGAAGAGAAGCTTAACCTCATGAGATTTCCCAGTTTATGAATCTTGGTAATTATTATTGTCGTTGTTATTATATTTTGTGTAGGACGGCAAGTAGAAGAATTAGAAGAACATCGGAAAAAAATGCTTTGATGCATTCTTTTCGGCTCTTTCTTTTGTTCTCGAAATATCTTTTGCTTCTTTCTCCAAACGTAATTCCATTTATTTTGACGATTATTTTTTGATGTTGTCGAAAACTATTTCTGTTCTTCTTCGATTCTAGATTTTGTTTTTATTTTATTTCATTATCCTTTTATTTATTTTTTATTTTTATTAATAACTTTTTTATAATTCTTATATAATTTTATAATATTTATATATTTTTACCTTTTACATATTTTTATATGCTTTATGTCTTTTGATGTTTATATCTGAATACACTTCTTTATATATTTTAAATATTTAAAATTATTTACCTTATATTAAATAATATTTAATGTGTCTTACCGTTTCCCTCCCGTAACTGGTGCGTATGTTTTTCCTTTTATTTTATTGGTATCTCCTTCAAAAAATTTCATATATCTTCATTTTTACTCTAATATCATTTATATACCCTATATTTCTTTAAAATTCTAATTTCCTTAACACTTTTATATCTTAAATCATCTTTTTCTCACCTTTTAATTATTTACCTATATTTAATTTTTGATTGCTCTGATTGCTATATTATTATATCTCTGCTAAATTTTAGTAGGTTCTTTTGTTCCCATTCAATGATTCCCAGTCATAGTTTAGAGCTTTGCCCCCATAACCCTTATTACATTATCCTTCAAAGTCTTAGTAACAGTTGGTCAGCTTTCTGTCTTTCTTCTTCCCCTCATCCTCTCTCTCTCCTATCCCTTACTTCCTTGTTACTACCCTTTGCCTTGACTTCTGGAGATAAAGCTTGTATATTGGTTCCGTCATAAACGACCTAGATAGTTTAATAGGTTAACTTGACCACAAGTCATTTTCTTAACTCTGATCAGTAGACATTGAACAACTCCTTAATAAATAGACCTGGACTAATGGAGCCGCTCCCACTTCTCTTGTTAGAAGGAAAAATATTAACCTCTAAATTTCTCTGTTCTGATCAAATATACACTATTCTGGTAAATCCATCTTGTAAATCCATCCTGAAATAGTAGCAGAATCACTGTAAATGTTTTTGCTCCGTGGATTTTAAACTATGTTAAATAACTCTGAATGTTCTTTATTTTGAAGTTCATGAATTCGTTTGACGAAAACGGTTTCTTTACAATGATGTAATGTTTTCATTAATCAATTAAAGGAGGCGTTGCAAACGGCCGTAATGTATTGACCATGATAGATCGCTAGCCACTAAACCTTTTTTTATTTTCTCTCCTGTTTATTTCTGTGTTCCTTTCTTTCGAAGAACGTAGGCTCGAAACGTAAAAGACTTTCTCACTTCCCGAGCGTTAAACTAATACATTTTTTTGTTGTTGTTTACACACCCGCCTTCGTCTTTTGTTTTTTGTAAATTCTCACTATATATATATATCTGTATGTATATATATATATATATATATATATATATATATATATATATATATATATATATATATATATATATATATATATACGACGGGCTTCTTTCAGTTTCCGTCTGCCATATCCACTCACAAAGCTTTGGTTGTCCAAGGTACTACGCAGTGAGGCTGAACCCGGAACCATGTAGTTGGGAAAAACTTCCTACTACACAACCACGCATGCGCCTATTTTATTATTTATTATTTTTATGATGTTATTGTTGCTGTTGTAGTTGTTTAACCCTCGGTCAAGTATGATCGTGTTCAATCTGAACCAGTTTTCTTTCAATTTTCTTTCTATTTCTCATCGAGGGTCTTCCCGACACCTACGGCAAAGAAACTCACTGTTTGCACCTGACTATTCATTTATAATATCAAATAAAGTGGTCGGTAAAAAAATTATTAATACGGATGGTAATCGTACTCATAATTGTCTTCTCAGTACGTGTGACGTACCAATTACAATAGTCTTTTGCACTTCTTACATGGATGGTAAGTCAAGAGATCATTCTCAATATAATTTTCGATTCCTTTATTAAACATTCCTAATGCTCCTACTGTCACTGGCATTGTAACTGCTTTAAGATGCCACATTTTTTCGATTTCAATGAGCAAATCTTTATATTTTCTAAACTTGTTTAATTCTTTCACTGAAATATTATGATCGCAAAGTATACTAATATCAATCAATAAACAGACTTTAGTTTTCTGGGGGGTTTTACGACAAAATCCGGTCTATTAGCTTTGATGGTTCTGTTGTATGTACTGGAAAATCCCAAAGGATCGTTACAGTTTCTTCCTCAGTTGCAACCTCAGGGTGATGCTTATACTACTTGATATTATAATGCCAATATATTAACCAGTGTAGATATTCTCCAACTCTGTCATATCTTCACTTAATCTCTGTTTGTGCTAAAACCCAGAGATTAGGTGGTCCCCTATTTCAATCTTATCGTTGCAGAATCGGTACTTTGGATCTACACCATTTTTCATCACATTGGCTTGGCAGTTCCGGTTCAATAAGCTTTGATCTTGAGAAGCCAAGATGAATCCTTCACCCTCTACCTTTAACCTTAAAGCTTCGAATCTACTAATGGATGTGCTTCTTCTCAGCATCAGCTTGTTTGCAGCAGGCTACATATCTGCCATGCAGGCGTTTCTGCTTCCACCTATAAACCAAATTCTCGTGCGATTTTTCTTTGCCATTAATTTTGCTTACTTTGCAACAACCGTACGTCCTTCAGGCTGTTCAGCCCGAATACCATTCATGAAATCAATTGCTAATGTTTGCTTTCCTTCAAGACAGAATGAAGCTTCTTACACTTCTCGTATCTTTCAACGAGTTTTAGCATCCAGTCATTAGTTCTTTCAAGATATTTGACCAATCCAGTGATGATGGTTTTGTAAGAAAGTTTAAACTGGATCAAGCCTCGACCTCCTTCGGCTCTGGGAAGGTAAAGACGATCCACGCCTTCCTTTGGACGGTGAATCTTATTACAACTCAGCAGCTTGCGTATTTTTCTGTCAATTTTCTTTACTTCACTGATATTCCAGTTCAGAACATTGAAACTATAAATAACAACTGGAACTTCTAAGGAGTTTATAGGAAACACTTTTTTTTATATGCATTCCTTCTTCGTCTTCTTTTTCGTGTTAGCATACCGAATATCAGTGCCTGTATTTATTCCGAGGTATTCATAAGTTTTTTTTCTTACTCAAGTTCTTTAATTGAAACTGTGTCAACATGTAACACGACTGAAGTTTTTCAATCTCTCTTTCTGGAACGTGGCCTTGGCATATTTATTAAGACTGTGAATGTAATGAGCCTTCAAGCTCATCGTTGTCCTTGTTATATAGTTTTGAGCCATCCATACAAACTAGATAGCCTATTTTCTTGTCAGTTTTATAGCCATACACTGTTCTGTTGAGTTCACTTGTAAGTGGTATTAGAACTATGCAAAAAATTAGAGGTGAAAGTGAATCACCTTGGAAAATGTCACAGTTGATGCTAATATAATTTGAAGCTAACTCTCCATTAGAATGATATAATTGGAGATTCGTGACATATTATGCTTCAAAAAGTTTAAAATTACAGGAGAAATTTTGAACTTGTCCAACAATTTGAGAAACCATGAATGTGGTATGCTGTCAAAAACCTTTTCGTAATCAATCCATGCGGACTTGAAATTCTTCGCTTGTTACAACAGTTATCAAGGATCATGCGATTAAGTAGGGGTTGATCTTTGCATCCATATAAGCCGCGTCGGCACCCCTTTTGTTTAAAGGGGAAAATATTGTTCTCTTCCATAAATGCATGTTTTCTCCATGAGAATAGATGTTGAAATTTTATGTGATGGTTAAACAAGTTATGGGCCGATAGTTCTTCGGAACTTTGGTCTTCTTATTTTTTGAGTGTAGGTAAGTTATACCATTTACTAACCAATCAGGTGTTTTCTTAAGATCTCTCCTAATTTCATTGAATAGCCGAACAAACTTTACGTGTGCGAACGGGAGCGAGGCGAAACTTTTCACCTGTCTTTACTGGGGAATTTCCACTTATGAGCCTTCGTGAGTGTCATCTTTAGGTCTGCTATTATGATGCATTCCTATGATTGTTCTTTTAAATTTTAGTAGGATCCATCTGTGTGTTTAATCTAGTCTGTATTTTCATTGTATGTCTTCTAATCATTTCAAATCTTTTTCCAAAAGTTGTCAACTTCTTCCATTGGAGGTGGGGGCCATTAATGGTTATTTTTTCTCTTACCCTATCTCTCTGTAGAATGATTTTGTATTTCACGTGAATAGCTTATTTTGCTACTAAAAATTGTTTCTTTCTCCATTCTTCGTATTTTTGAGCTTAGATTTTTTTTCTTTCTTTTGTTAATATCAGTTCTCTTGATAAAAGGCCATATTTTCTCTTCGTCTTTCTCCACCATGCATAATTTCCACAGATTAGTTCATTTACTATTGATATTTCTCCACATTAATTCAATCTCTTTATAATTTTGCTTCTCCAGTTTGGATTTCTTCCCAGTTTTCATTGTTTGTTTTTTTTTTGTTTTTTTTTGCTTGTTTTTATTTTTTGAGACATACAACTTCTTTCAATTGCCTTAGCAAATGCGTAAATAATTTCATTTAACTCAATAAGATCAGGTTTTAATTCTTGCAGGATTTCTTTTGTTGCCAATTTTTATTTGATTTTTTAAAATTTTGATTTGTTTTTTTGACAATTTCTGCGGTGCTTCTCTATCATTCATACTTGAATGTCTTACAACTGCAAGCTTATTCAGAATTTTCTGCTTCATTTCTATCATAGACTCTCTGTGTTCTTCAGCAAGTGTGTTGTCTTCAAATACTAGTTTCTTGGTTATCTTCATCAGGTTCATTAGTTTCTTATTTTTTCGGGCCTTGGCGTGATTTGATCAGGTGACAGTCTTTCAATTAAAGCTCGTGGGAGGGTGATCTCTTCGTCTGGTTCTTCATTTATTTCCTGTCTTATATTTAGGTCATTTTTCCATTGTCTGCTTGGTCGGAATTATTTCAGTATATATTCCTCCTAACAATTGCTGACTTGTTTTCCTGTTTTCTATATTTTGTAAGAGTTTGCAACGATTTTGTGTAGTTTCAATTTTCCTTTTTGTTTCATAATTTATTATTTCTCATGAATCATTATTATTATTATTATTATTATTATTATTATTATTATTGATTTGACTCAGATTCGTTCTTATTCCTGGTAGAATTATTTAGTGGAACAAGGACTAAAGGCGATTGACAAAACAACATTAACGGGGAAATTCAAATGTTGGATACTGCAATTTGGACTGTATCCAAGGATAATGTGGCCACTACAAATGTATGAAATAGCCTCGAGTAGAGTAGAAAGGATGGAACAAAGATGCAGTGTGTTTATCAGAAAATGGCTAGTTCTTCCAAAACCACTGAATACAATTGCGCTATATGGAAAACTGCGCTATATGGAAAACCAGACGTGGTTCCTCCTGATGACGTCCTTAGCCACTGGATCCTATAAAGGAGCTGTTGAGGTAGCGAATCACGAAATGTGGTTGGAATTCTTCTCCTTGTGGATAGCGGCTTACTACCTGGAACCTTAGCGATCCACAAGCTTTCAATAGTCTTTCAGATGCTTAAGATTCTCCAGAAAATCTTTCCTGTCCCCTTCTGTAGAAGTTCTACTGGACATTATGTTCCAATCTCTTTCAACCATTTGTCAATATTTTCACATTGTTTCCAAAACTGACCATGTCAAGGTTTCTCTTCAATCTGTTTAACATACTCACTTTGAATTTAGTTCTTGTCCTTTTCTCATATTCCATACTTGATCACCTGTTCTTTATTCACTGCCTTTAGTCGTTTCTCTGTGCTGTTCTTTAAATATTCTAATAGACTTTTTCTTTCTATCTGCACACACTCTTCTACAGCAATTAAACGTCTTCCACCCTGGTCTTTCTTCAGGTACAACCTTCCATACAGTTTTCTAGTTTTTCTGTCAAGTTTCTATATGTCGTTCCTGGTCCAGTTTATAATTCCAACTCCATATCTGATTACGGATACTGCTCTTGTATTTATTGCTTGAATATGTTTTGAATTCAAATTTGACTGTAATAATTTTCTCATTCTCTACTGGTGATTTCTTTTATCTTTTCATGTTTATTTTATCAGCCTCCAGTATCCCCAAATACGTATACCACTGTCCTTTCACAACCACTTTCATTGCTTGTCCATTTAGAATTCCAGTTCCGTGGCTTCCTTCAAATCTTCCTCGTTTCATTTTCAAAATAGCTCACTTTTCGATCCCGAATTCCAAACTCACATCGTTTAAGAAAATTCGAACAGTATGTACAAAACTTTCAAGCTGTTTCTCATTTTTCGCGTATATCATTATATCATTCATAAAAAGGAGATGATTTATCTAACTATATCCTTTTCCCAAATCGTATTTTAACTTTTCGCAATATCAAACTGAGCGGTATCATGGTTAAAACAAATACAAGTGGAGATAAGCTATCACCTTGAAATATTTCACATCTGCTGTTTATTTTCCCAAGTCTTCGTTTTCCTCCAATCAATTCAGTATTCTAATTTTTCATACTTTTATTAACCATTTTCTCCATACATTTTTGTAATTTTAACATGCTACATTCAGTCCCGTCAATCTGTGTCTACAGTTTCTAATTATCATTTTATCAACAAATAAGTGATCTTTTGTTGTCTTACTTTGTTTCCAGCATCTTTTCTGTTCTTCTGGAAGTAAATTGTTACTTTCCGGATGATTATACATCTTTTCCACCAAGACACCGATCATAAGCTTCCACATAAGTGGTAAACAAGCTACAGGTCGACAATTCGTTGCCAAGTTACTTTCCAAGGGATCCTTGAGCTGCAACAACGTTCGTCCACTTGTCACCCAGGTAGACACGTAATCTTGCTGCAAGTATTCATCCAGGTGTGCAGCGACCCTTTCACGTAACTCTGTAAGGTTCCTCAGCCAATCGCCTTCTACTCCATCCGGGACAGGTTCTTCCCAATTTGCTATTTCTTTAAACTTCAGTCTTCTTGGATACAAATCAATTCTGTTGTCCTTCTGTTGTCTTGGCACAGTTGCAAGTTGGCCGGCCACTCTCCACTTTCTGTATGCCTCATTGGCCTCTTCTACAGTTCTCTCCAAAATACTTTACTTCCTCCCGCATCAGGAACACACACAAACACACACACACACACACACACACACACACGATAAAGTGTGTGTGTATCTTCATTGGCTCGTATGCCGTAAATACCAATATGAAGTAACAGAGAACTGGTATGAGAGTGAGCCAATTAAAGTTATGCAGGAGGATGGAAAAGTAACGATACTCTGGGACCATGATTTTCAGACAGATCATGTAATCGAACACCGTCGGCCGGATATTGTCAAATTGAATAAGAGAGACAAATACTGTCAGATCATTGATGTAGCCATATCAGATGACATGAATGTTGTGAGTAAAGAGGTTGAAAAAAATCATCAAGTACTCTGAATTGAAAGTGATGGAAATGGCAAGAGTGTATGGAATGCAAGAGGGTAATGTAAAAGTGATACCAGTGGTGATCGGAGCGTTGAGCTCAATCCCATTCTTTTGTTTATCCACCTATTTTCATTAATAATAATAATAATAATAATAATAATAATAATAATAATAATAATAATAATAATAATAATAATAATAATAAGAAGAAGAAGAAGAAGAAGAAGAAGAAGAAGAAGAAGAAGAAGAAGAAGAAGAAGAAGAGGAATGTATCCATTTGTATTAGCTACTCTACATTCTCTTTTATGTCTCACTGGTCTGTTCTACTTTTCTCCCCCAATATACTTTCTTCCGCATCAGGGATCAGTTCCTGATGTTTGTCCCTCTCTATTTCATCAAAGAGTCGCTGTCTATTTGATTAAGACAGCTTATTCTGTTCGAAACCTTGTATCTTACTATATCAGCTACAGCATTACCAGCAGCTATAATTAGCTGGTTTGTTTTGCTAATGTTTTCTGTTTTAATCAAGCTCAAAACGCCTTTGCCTGTGGCTCTCCTTAATTTTCCTCTGTCCACATGTTTTAGATTTGGTCGTACTTCGTTATTCTAACCACACATTATTATTATTATTATTATTATTATTATTATTATTATTATTGTTGTTGTTGTTGTAGTTGTTGTTGCCGTTACTCGTCTTCGCTGCTGAGGTGTCAAAACGCCTTTCTCGGTTACTCTTGAATCGTTAGGGGAATTAAGATAATTTACCGTTACCAAGGTGAATGAAATGTTTTTTCTTCGAATTATCCAAAGCAAGATGTCCAGAGCCAGTGTGGACTTCCATTTTCACTAAAGTAAACGAAACCTTGTCTTATACTATTTTCGATTTCTCTTTGCACATTTACACATAATGACGTCAGCAACAACAACAAAAACAAAAGTTACAACCCACAAAACATTGCGAAACCAGAAACTACCGAATGGAAAAAAAAGCTACTTGCAAAAGAATTCTGCTTCTTTGTCACAAGTTACCTGAGAGAAACAATATTGACATAATGAAATCAGTGAGGAGTTCATTAGTGATAATTGCGCTATTAATTAGTTGCTTTTCATCGTCTAAAGGCGGTGATATCGAACATGAATTTCTCTAATTCGTCTTCGTTTTCGAACGTTACTCAGAAATTGGTGTTGGCTGTTTTCTCACAAATGTGGTCAGTATGGCAAAAACCTGAACTAAGCAACATGCTTTGTTTTTATTTTTTTCTGACCACATCACTAAAGATCCAGGAAAAATTTTCTCAATATGTCTCTCTAGGAACATTGGGGTTGGGCAGCGCTGCTGTCCAACGTTTTGAAGAGGATTACACAGCGATTTCTACATTTGTCCCAGATAATCCGTTCGAATGTTTATTTGAAGTTT
>NC_142937.1:80125272-80127772 GCF_046866305.1 Octopus bimaculoides | reverse complement strand
AACATATCATCATGAAAGAAAAAGAAAAGATTGATGAATATGGAGACCTGAGCATGGGAGGAAGAGGTCTAACTCAATTAGAATTATCTTACAAAACCACCACTGTAGGATTAAATACATATATTGAGCTGTCAAAAGATCCTCTAATGAAGCTTGTGCACCAGCATGATAAAGTAAAGAAGCTATACTCGGTATACAAAGAATCTGTACAGTTTAAGAAACAACTGATAACGGAGGAACCTAGGATGAAGGTGAGTGAGAAAGTAACCTAGTTTGCTAAAAGAGTTAAGGAAGAGATGAAATAATAAGCCCAGAAGAAGAGCAAAGAAGAATGGCTAGAAAAACCGATGCATGGCTGATACCCAGGTAGAGTGAACAAACCAGACGTAGAAAAACGAGACACTCATGTATGGATGAAGAGCTCAGGAGGTTTTATCATAGCAGCAAAAGATCAAAGCTTGGCAACCAGAGCTTACCACAACAAAATAATGAACGATGGCACTGACCCGAAATGCAGAATGCCGCTAAGCATTTCGTCCGACGCGTAAACAATTCTGCCAGCTCGCCGCATAGTAATAATAATAATAATAATAATAATAATAATAATAATAATAATAATAATAATAATAATAATAATAATAATAATCCTTTCTAATGTAGGCACCAAGCCAGAAATTTGGTGGGTGTAGAGCTAGTTGATTACATCGAACTCGATGCTCAACCGGTGCTTATTTTATCGATCCCAAACGATGAAAGGCAGATTCGACGTCTGCGGAATTTAAACTCAGAACGTGAAGTTGGACGAAATAGCGCTAAGTATTTTACCCAGCGTGCTAACGATTCTGCCGCTGCACTGTATTCATAATAATAATAATAATAATAATAATAATAATAATAATAATAATAATAATAATAATAATAATAATGATAATACGGTACAAATTATAAAGAGCTGGAAACACTACAGGCAGTACATGGATTTACAAAAGAAATAAACATGAAATTTGGTCTTGAAAAATGTGCTAAAGCAACCTTGAAAAGAGGGAAACTAGTTAAGAATAGCAAATCACACGAGATGGAGCAAATGAAATAAGAGAATTAGACCAAAGCCAGACATACAAATATTTAGGAATCAATGAACTAGATAGGATACATCACACACGAATGAAAGAAAAAATTTAAAAAAGAATACTGTTGACGAGTTAGATTAATACTGAAAACAGAGCTCAATGCGAAAAACAAGATAATAAGTATCAACACTCTAACCGTCCTAGTTATAAGTTACAGCTACAATATCCTTAACTGGATACTAAATGAACTAATCAAAACAGACAGGAAAACACAAAATCTGACATAGAAAGGTTATATATACAACGTACAGAAGGAGGTAAAGGCCTTATACAGCTAGAAAACTATTGCAAAATAACCAGGACTAAAAAACTACTTACTTCAGAAGCAAGGAAAACTAATACAAATAGCCACAAAACACAAACAAAACAAAATAAAACTGTTTTCAGTCTTTAACGAAGCTGACAATTACAAAAAAGAAGTCATAGTAACTAACAACTATGAAAAAAAAGGAGAAACAACAAAAGCTGTAAGACAAATGAAATCCAAACTAAAACTGGAACAGCAACGGATCATGATAAAACGATGGCAAGAAAAGCCCCTCCATGGCAAATACTGGGTTAAACTAAATGCAAAAGAAATAGACAAAGCAAAATCCCAACAATGGCTGAAAAGCTTAGGACTTAAAGCAGAGACTGAAGAATTTTTAATTGCAGCACAAGCCCAAAGCCTCTCCACTAGAAATTACTAAAAACATATAACGAAAAGAAACATAAGTAACTGCAGAATATGTGGAGATGGACAAGAAATAACAAACCTTATTGTCTCTGACTGCCTAGTCCTGACTAAGAAGGAATATATTCACAGACACGACAGAGCTGGGATCTATATACACTATGGAATGACAACAAACAAAAGATGGTAGAGGCACACGCCAGAAAAGGTCACACAAAACGAGAAAACAACCATACTATGCCAATACACACAGATGGAGAAATTAAGGCCAACAGGCCGGATATAGTAGTCAGAGATTATCAAGAAAAAAATACTTTCTAATTTATACATCAATACCAGCAAATGGCAACGTTTCTCTAAAAGAAATGGAGAAACTTTCAAAATACAAAGACCAGGAAATAGACGTAACTTGAATGTGGAATCTAAAAACAGAAACAATTCCCATCATAGTGGGTGCATTAGGTATGATAAAAAATATTCAGAAAAATATATAACAAAAACACCAAGACTAACAAATATATATAACACAAAAAATAGCACTACTAGGCACAGCACACATCCTACGCAATACACTTTCAATACAGTAACTACAAGACATCACAACAAACCATAGCTCATACCCAGGGCACACAGAGCTACGCTCGGTAGTGCAGTGAAAGCAAGTGATAAAAATAAGACTAGCGAATGATAATAATAA
>NC_142937.1:80112772-80120272 GCF_046866305.1 Octopus bimaculoides | reverse complement strand
GACAGTGATGCTCTTGTAATCCCAAGGTGCAACCGCATGTGTAGGTTATGTCATGTTTCTGTGGAAGACATCACGCATGTGATTAGCAACTGTCCTAAAATGTCGTCACGGTACTACCGCCCCATGCGGCACGATATTGTTGCTAAAACAATTTACAATGCCATCCGCAAAAAAGACCGTCCTGAAATAAACTTAGAAAATCACTCTGTTATGGAATACATTTATAAACACCAACTCAAGGAATACTGGTGGAATATTTCCATCAAAGCTTCTATCAAATGTAAACATAACAGGCCGGATATTGTTGTTTGGGATAGAGGGGCAATGGTATGTGCCATCATAGAGGTTAGTTACCCTGCAGATATAAATATATCTTTGAAAATCAAAGAAAAAATATCTATGGACAACTGTTTCGAAACCTCCAGCTTCCGTATCCAGACTATGAATTCATATTCATACAAATAATAATTGGAGCACTAAGTTTTGTTAGTGAATGCTTAAAGGAGAATCTCAGAAGGAAAAATGGACCGACTAATTTGTACATTACAAGTGCAATGTGTGAGTGGAACAGTAAAAATATGCAAGACTTTTCTCAAGTTTCAAATGTGAATTTGTCGGTATTAACTTCATCCCAAAGGTGGATTCTTGTATCTTTGTTGGAAACCGGCTCCCTCCTCAGTGGAAGATTTATAATAATTAAAAAATAGAAGAGACTCATACATACATACATACATACATACATACATACATACATACATACATACATACATGGATATATATTTATACATGCATACACGTTCAGACATTCACATATACCCACATATACACAAATATATAGCGCAGTTACGGTCTCCCCTACTACCACCACCACCAGATAGAAAAAAACTCGCAACTGTCACGTGAGTCGCTGGCGTTTACCCTCCACGTGATATTGACAGATGAACTTAACAGAGCATCATGTGTTGACTACTTGCTCCTTTATCCTTTACTTGTTTCTGTCATTCGACTACGGCCATGCTGGGCATCGCGAGTACATTTTTAAAACCTAATATTCATGTTATCGTTCTCTCTTGCCAAGTCGAGGCCATAGTAGAAGACACTTGCTCAAGGTGCCATGGTGTGGACTGAAACCGGAACCACGAGGTTGAGAAGCAAACTTCTTACAACACAGTCACGCTTGGAAGGATAGAAAAATAATTCGAAATTATGTGAGTAGCGGAAACAGATTTAGATCGGTTAACTGGATTTGAGGGAATTAAGAAACCAAGAAAATGCGATAACATTCGACGGATTTTTTGTCATCTGAACCCGAGAATTCAACTGGAGGAATTCTTGTCAAGTTCTTTGAACTAAATTAAAGAAACCATTTTTATTAAATGCTATTGTTAAGCACTGCCAGAATTTCCTTGACTGAATAATGTAACAGAACCAGGTTTCTGTTTCTCTGCAAGTATTGTTCACCTTTTGAACTGAAATGTCGACTATATCATAAAAAAAAGTTCTTATTTCTGCCACTAGAAACCTTGTAAATCGGAGGTGCACACACCTAAACATTGTTGATTTCTCATGGTAATTTGAATGAACTAAGACAGGTAAGAGTAGCGTTGTGAAGGACTTAAATTGACAGATTGATGCGTGAACATAGGAATGGAGTTTTAAATAAGTGGCGGTGGAGGAGAAGTATTTTTCTTGATAAACCAATATTGTACAGAAATCTTTCATGTTAACAGAGAAGGTTGTTGTAATCCCAAAGAAAACAGATAAAAAATCCAATAAGGCAGGCACTTGTGAGAGACTATTATTTCACTACCAATAGATATAGCATTGATTCTTCCATCGTACACAATTTATGAAACGTAATATAAGTTCAATATGTGCCACTTCTCATCGAAAGTAAGTCCTAACATAGAACCAAATGTTTGGAGAAGAATGTCACTTTACGAATTTGAAATCTGACCCAGGAAAGAGAAAGCAGAGGATTTTTTGTTTTGCTTTGTTTTTTTAAACAAAAGGCAAAATTAATACGAAGCAAACCATTAGCGCAATGTTTAGGAAAGAAATAAAGTATTGAGAATGGAAAATTGTTGAAGGAAATGCAGCGTCAAAAGCAGAAGCCATAAAACGATTCGAAACCTGAGGAAAAAGAAATTAGCAAAGAAGCTGCCAAAAGTAAAACAAAATATAGAAAAGATTTTCAATAATCGAGTCCCTTGACACTAATCATAAGTAGATAACATATGATTTGTAAATGAGTTAGTTTGTACAATGATAAGAGAGCAGAAAGAGTTTGAAAATATTGATAGAAAGAAGACATATAAACCGTTTGTAAGAGAGAAAAAAGATTTAAATAGAAAAATATTTGAGAGCAATTGATCGTCAAGTTAGTAAATGTAGTATTTATAGATGAAAAAGTGGCATTTTAAACAAGTTTATAACGATATCCCAGAGGGTAAATTGATAATAATAAAAACAATAACTATACAAAACAATTTGACGCCGGGAAAATAAGTAACAACTCCTTTGTTTATAGAAAATGGCGACTACTTCTTAAGTAATTGGAATTACTTGCAGTTTAATGTTGTAAGGTGTAAATATAAAGAAGAAATGTTTTGAGAATTTTATGAAAATTATTTTAAGATACCTTAAAACAATCGGGAATGAACTTCTCCGAAGCGGCTGACTTCCAGATGAGGCCACAATACTGAAGTCTTCTCTGTCGAAACCACCCAAAATAGGCCATGAACAAGAGTATCAAACGCAACTGGCGAATATTTAAAAAGTGAGAGAAAATCACCGAAAACATTCTTGCTGGGTGTTTAATGTTGATCAGAAAGAGATTACTTATACACACACACACGCTCTCTCTCTCTTTCTCTCTCTCTCTCTCTCTCTCTCTCTCCCTCTCTCTCTCTCTCTCTCTCTCTCTCTCTCTCATACAAACATATATAATTATAAATGTGTGTGTCTCTGTGTGTATGTATGAAAATTGTGTGTGTGTAACTGTGTGTGTTGTGTGGTAAGAAGCTTGCTTCCCTGCTACATAGTTCCAGGTTCAGTCCTACTGCGTAGCACTCTGGCACCTTTCGTGGTAGACGGAAACTGAAAGAGGTCCTGTGTGGCTCGCGCGCGCGCGTGTCTGTCTGTCTGTCTGTGAGTTTATGTGTGTGTCAGTGTTTGTGCCCCCCCCCCCGCCATCGCTTGACAACCGATGCTGGTCAGTTTATGTTACCGTAATCAGCGGTTCGGCAAAAGGAACCGATACAATAAGTACTAGGCTTACAAAGAATAAGTCCCGGGATTGATTTCTTTGGCTAAAACCCGTTAAGGCGGTGCTCCAGGGTGGGTGTGGTCAAATGCCTTAAACAAGTAAAAGAATAAAAGAATGAAAGAATATATATATATATATATATATATATATGTGTGTATGTATATACACCCATATACATACATGCATATATATATATATATATATATATATATATATATATATATATATATATATATATATATATATATTTATATACATATATAGTGTCTGTCTTCCATCCTTTTGTGCAGTCATTGTACGTTTTTACTTTTCGTTTGTGTATTTACGATATATACTTTTTTACATATTAAGTAATGCAACGCACCCTGGCTTTTATTAACAGTCCCCCTCTAGTCGTTCTATATTTACCTTAGGGTGGTGCATTCTATGCATTGTCAACAGTTTCTGTATTTTTCTGTCAAGATTACAGATTTTAGTAAGTGACCAGTTAATAAATATTGAAACTGTAAGTCACGACTGGTATGGCTAAAGTATTGATCGCTTCAATCCTGTTTCTTGCACTCAGCTCTGTCTTGAGTATCGCCCTTACACTGCGATAACATCCTCTTCTGAACCTTTCCTTCATCACTGGATGTTTGATTCTGTCCCCTTCAAATACTCCTTGGTATTTGTAGCTCTCTGCTGGTTCTAACTCCTTTATGACATTCTTCTGGTGACAGTTAACGTTAGATGTTTCTGTCATTTTTCCTTTGATAAAGGTAGCTTTTGCACATTTATGGAGGCCAAATTGCGAACTCATGTCATCACTGAATTGTTTAACAATTGCTATTAAACCCTGTAGTTGTTGGTCTTTTTTTGCAAAGAGCCTTAAATAATCCATGTAAAAAAGATTTATCATCATTATTATTTTATTGTCTTTGCACAGCTTGTAACGGTGGAGATGTACTACGGTGCCAGCTGTTCACTACCATTGAACTAAGGTAACACCTCTTATTTTTCGAGCACCATCCGGAGTATTCAAGCGGTTCCAGGCAGTGCTGTATTCTGCAAGTGCTCCACCCTTATTGCAGCCCCTATTTGTTCCATGTACTTCTCAACATTTTTACTTACTGTTCTCAGAGCTCCGACAATTATTGGTACTACTACTACCACCTTTTTCATCGGCCACGACTGTTTAACCTCCCAAGCTAACCTGTCATATCTCTCGACTTTTCTTTCTTCCTTATCGCATACCTTGTTGTCAGCTGGGCATATTATATCTATGATCCAGCATAGTTTGCTTTCTTTCTCAACTAAGACTATGTCTGGCTTCCTATTCTCTATCTCATGGTCGCACTGAATCATAAAATCCCACAGGATCTTTGCATTATCATTTTCGATGATGCCTTCGAGTTTATGTTCGTACCACTTTTTTCCTCTGTCAAGTCCATACTTGTTGCATAGTGTCCAATGGACAAGCCTGGTTATATTGTCATGACGTCGCTTATATTTTTTCTGGGCTAGTGGCAAACGTTGACTGGTAATATGCCATGTGAATTCACCATTTTGTCCACAAAGTCTGCACTTCTGATGTGTTGTCTATTCTGTATTTGATGTAATTCGTTCTTAATGCATGTAGAAAAAAACTGTACTTAGAGACTGCAAGAGGACGAAAACTAACTTAGCCATGTCATGGATCGATTATCGTAAGGCATACGACGGATGTGTTACGGGGTCTCTTTCCGCACATTATAAGCTTTGATACTTCGTTGATAATTATCGTGGGAGACACTCAACATCCAAGTACCAATCTCAAATCCTAGCTGTACCTAACAGATCTGTTTTGGGGGTTTGCTCTGCTCTCATGTCAATTCCGATTTCTTTGACATATTTCTCGAATTTGGTTGTTAATGCTCCGAGTGCCCCTATAACTACTGGAATGACAGACACTCTCCCTAATAGTCCACATTCTTGTAATTTCATCTTTTAGTAGTCTGTACTTTTCAATCTTTTCTACTTCTTTATCACTTGTGCGTGCATCTCCAGGTGTTGCAATATCTATGATCTTGGTTTCCTTTCTTCCTTTATCTATCACAATATCTGGTCTACTTAATAATAATTATTATTATTACTTCTCCTCCTCCTTATCATCATCATCATCATCATCATCATCATCATCATCATTATTCTTAATGATAATTGCTTACGTAATGGAGATTCCCGTTACTTTGAAGGTAATGACCAATGGACAGTCGGGTCTATGAGTGTCCAGTTGTTGGTCTTTGCATTCACCATAATAATGCTAATGGAGTTTGTAGAGAATGCTGTTGGCGGGGGGGGGGGCAAAGATAATGGAAGGGCTGATGTTTAATTTGGTATTGGAGGTAGTGAGGATGGCGATGGCCGGGGTTTTGTTTGTGATGTTAAGGGAGTGATATTGGTGGGGGTACGGTTTGTGATGGCTGAGGTGGTGGTAGTGGTTGCTGTTGTCGTCGCTGTCGATGTTGCGGCGGAAATGGTGGTGGTGGTGGTGGTGGCGAGAACATCAGTGGTTAAAGCGTTAGTGACAAGACGATATCTACAAGAACAAAGAGAATAGAAAAACTAAAAGCAACAACAACGTCAGAAGCCAAAGTCCACAACAACGCTGCCCTATCAAAAGTCATAATTACAACAAAACGGCAACGGTTTTATGTAACAATAAATAAATAAATAAATCAGCAAAATTTGACTTCGACGCGTCCATGGTAAACATTTAAGATGAGGACGACTTAGAAAAAAGGTAAAAACAGGAAGAGGATGAGGATGAAAAGATAATATGGTCTCTTCTTCCTCCATAGGACACTCACAAGATGACGTTGCTATTTTTGATGTATAATGTCTTGATACAACGCTGTATAATGTTGATTGTGTGTGTGTGTGTGTGTGTGTGTGTGTGTGTGTGTGTGTGTGTGTGTGTGTGTGTGTGTGTGTGTGTGTGTGCGTGCGTGCGTGCGTGCGTGCGTGCGTGTGTGTGTGTGCAACGACATATAATGTATTTATATAACGACCGGGGAATTTCAAATAAACATTACTTACGTGCTTCTCAAAGTCACTGATTACATTACGGAAGACTATATTGATATAACAATTACCACGCTATGACGTATACAGCAAAAAAACAATGCGACGATGAGGAGTGGAAAGAATGGGGAGGGATTATACAAAGTATGGAAGCTGAGACTGAAATCAAACTGAATAAATAAATAAAAAGATGTGAATAAACGACACAGTTCGTTGATAGAATGTTGAAATACGTTGTAGACCAGTGGTTCGCAGCCATGTTTTGCCAATGGATTCCTTTGATATCTGTTTTACTTGGATGATCCCTTATAACCATTCGATATTAAACAAGAATCCCATTATATTTTTATAATTATTATTAGGAATTGTATTAAAAGAATTGTTAAAATATTTTGTGTATTGTAGAAGTAAAACTAATTGATTGTAGATAAATTTCAACGAATCTTAAATCTTCTATGGTCCCCTACCGGTCATATGCAGACCAACTGTTGAGAACAACTTGTCTTGGGTGGCCAGCGATGAATACCACAAAGTAGGATCACTAAATGACCCTCACAAATTCAGGATTATCCTGATCCTAATGCTAAATGCGGCTCTGGAGCTCCTTGTGAAGACTTGGCCCATTTACGGGAGCCACATTTACCATTTTTATTGAAATTTCGATAGATTTACCGAAGAACAACAACTTCCAATCTGCTCTTAACTTTCCTCTCCAAATGGAACTCGATAAACTCAATGGACTGTCGCATCGGTTACTGTTATTGTTGTTGTTGTTATTGCAATGGTGGTAGTGGTAATGGTGGTGGTGATGGTTGTAGCAGTGGTGGTGGTGGTGGTACTGTTGCTTCTGCTGCTGTTATTGTGATTTTTGTTACTACATCTATTTTGGCTGCTGGTATTGTCATACTCATATATATAATGCATACATGTATGTATGTATGTATGTATGTATACTTGCAGAAGTAAAATGGATGAGGGGTTACCGGGTTACCTTCAACAGCAGAAAGCAAAAAATAGACTTTATGATCCTCGTTGGACATTTAGGTTAAACAAAACTGATCGGCCTCCAAAGTGCTTGTTATCATTCCACATTCTTCAAGTCTGGCACACTAGAAAATATTTCTTATAGTTAAAGGAATGGAATATTTTATGAGTTAAAAATTATACAATTCCGTTTTTAAATAGATTCT
>NC_142937.1:80102772-80107772 GCF_046866305.1 Octopus bimaculoides | reverse complement strand
AGCCACACCTCGAATACTGTTGCCCCTTGTGGTCTCCCCATACAAAACAAAACATCTCGAGGATTGAATCACCCCAGAGGGCACTCACTAAACGAATTGAAGGCATGGCTGATCTTCATTACAGGGACCGCCTTAAAACCTTGAAGCTCTACTCTCTTCCGCACCGCCGCGAGCGGTACATCATCTGTACGATGTGGAGATTAGACCGCCAGCATTGCCCAAACGACCTGAACATTAGTTTCAAGGTTCATCCAAGGCTGGGACCACGGGCCATACGTCCCCTGCCCAATTCAGGATCACAACATATAGGTACACTGCGGCATAATTTCTTTTCCTCAACAGGCCCTTCTCTGTTTAACATTGTCCCAAAACAGATAAAAGGGGAAAAGGATCCTATCAGCTTTAAACGGAGTCTAGACAGATTTCTTCAAGGAATACCAGATAAGCCACCCATACCCGGATACAACTCACTCAACAAGAACTCACTACTTGAATGGACCATAAACAAAAGTTGGCTTACAAAAGGATTTAGATAATCCTATCAGGTGGTGCTATTAAGTTAGACATGGCCTGGACCAATCTTTGGTCGAAACATATCTAAGTATATATGTGTTATATATGTATTTCTGTGTGAGGTAGAGGTTGAGAAACCGACTAAGGGATAGTACCTACCCAATATACTGCTGGTAGTGTACCTAATTAGTCATAGTCAAGTGCTAGTTATGCAGTTGCCAGCTTTTTCTCCTCGTTACTCCGTATCATTCATATATGTGTATGTAGTCATCCAATACAATTGAATAGACATACTTGAATGCTTACTGGCTGATGTCTGTCGGTTTCATATCCTCTCCGTTTTCTTACCTGCCGTATGTTACACATGTATATATATATATATATATATATATATATATATATACAAATGAATAGTAACATAAGATGAATAATTGTCAGCCCATTACAGCTGTTTCTTACGTATCTTTTTAATAGAAAAATGAGAACGTTACTCAATTACAAAAATCCGTAATCATCATATGAGAAGTAATTTTACAAACAAAAGAATATCTCAAGAATACAGCAGGGATGTAGCTGATGTTTGTCGGGGTCAACTATGAAATGGGAGAACGACCAATTTTCGACAGGTTCGGGATATATTTAACAAGTAAAAAACAAAAGATTTACTTTACGGCAGTGCATCGGACAAGACACACACTCAGTATACTGGTTGACTGCTTTCTTAGCTAATTCTTCCAATGCGTCTAGAGTTGCCCCGCTTGGTATCTGGTTCTGAGGAGAGTATAAAAAGTTCGAAATACGTCTACCAGTCTATAAGCGGAAGTCTGAACTGACTTTGGTGCGTTTACTCCTTTCTTTTAAAGTAAGAATTTAATCTTCCTTCCTAGCAAATGGCAGTGAAAATCACATACTTGAACTAAATTGAGGAAATGTTTGTTTATTCTGCACCACTACTTCGCAAGACACCCATACATACATAATAATACATACATGCATACATATATATATATATATATATATATATATATATGTGTGTGTGTGTGTGTGTGTGTGTGTGTATAAAATTTCAGTAAGGGGTTTATGAAATGAAAAAAATAGAGATTAAAAAATTGTTCATAGCTGAATATAAGGAGAAATAAAGAATAACAAAATAAAGAGAAAACTAAAAACTAAAAATGAGAAGAAAAAATAAAAGGAAAATTAAGAAATAAATAAAGTAAGATAAGGATACCATTGAATGCGGTTTTATGAAATTATATTACAGACGCTGAGGAATGTAGAATCATATAATTCCTAGCCTTTAAGATTTTTCACAACCTTGGAAATTTTTTTTATATAACTATAATTATTTTTAATGTTTATCTGTTATAGAACCAATTATCTCATTTTTTTTACCTGGTTTTCAGTCAATAGAAATTGTGTACCTGTTTCTCGGATGATATCTGAATGTAATTATGGGTTCACTATTTCAATGGCTTTATCATGACCCCTAAAAAATTTGCTAGGATGAAGTATTAGGAAGCTTCTATTTTATATAAAAGTTCTCTACTTTTTTAGGGCTTAAATTTATTTATACATGCTTCTTATCTTACTTCGTCCTTACATCCCTTTCTAAATTTTAAAATTTTAATTTTTTTATACAAAATATAATAATATATAAATTTTGATAAATTTTGGTTATATTTTCCCCCCTATTTCTTTAATATTCATTTAGATCTCATTCTAGCATCCTTTATTTTCTATTGTAGGCCCCTTTAACTGATAATAATAAAAAAAGAGTTTATGTCACCCCTACCTTCCCTCTTTCTGGGCATATACCACTGACGTCTTCTGAGATTTGTTTCTTTATGTAATTATAGAGAATTTATAGCACTAGTAAATTAGGGGTTTGGGAGAGTATCTGACATGAATTAAATTATCAGCAGTAGCTGGAACACGTAGTATACTAGCTGCATTAGATCTTTTGATGGTGATAAGGAGATAGATAAATGTAGCTATATTATCATCTCATGACCCCCATTGTTATTCTCTTCTGCCTCTCCAAATCATAGTTGGGGTATTTTCTCTCTCTAAGTTCATTCTGCTTCAATAATAGCAACAAGCATATAATTCTTTTATTCTCTAGTTCTGATTATATATTTGCTAAGAAATTTTAATGGAATATCCTGGATGTTGAAAACCTATATGGTCTTATGCATCCGAAGAAAGCGGTGAGTCTCAAATTGATGAAATGCTTGCATTGTTCGATTAAATGGAGCCGCCTGAAACGGTGGTAATGCACTAATACTTTGACATCCTTGTTACATATTCGCTTTCCATACATACATGCATGCATATATACATATGCACACACACACACACACACACACACACATATATATATATACACACTTATAAATACATATATATACACACACACACACATATATATATTTATATATATATATTATATATATATATATATATATATATATATATATATATATATATATATATATATATATATATATATATATATATATATATATATATATATATATGTAAATTATACGTCTATATATATACGTACACACATATATACATATACTTTTTCCGATGAGTTGTAGTGCACCTGAACATTGTATTGTATACAATAAGTTCATTATATTATAGATTGGAGTTTCACACTAATTGTGGTTCAAATATAGGGTTGTCTCATTTCCATCAAACATTGTTTTCTAAATCCAGATTTTAGTCTAGGCAAAAAAGCCCACTTTATAAAATTGTCATTGAGGGTTGCCATATTTTGGAGAATAAAAAGTTACTTAATTTTGTCATATTTCTTATTAAGGACAATCAAAATAACTGCAGAACTGAATTATTAGCAAAGTTTCTAAAAACTCACGTGGTAAATATGGCAATGATTCTTAATAAAATAATGAACATAATCCTGTATTGTAATCAATGTTTTTATTGTATGATATCTTTGCGACAAAGTTTGAAGAAATTTAAAATGAACCGAAGTCTGTATCTCTGAAACGTGAATCAAATATTTCGTAATCACCGACCAAAGATTTATGAGAAACTGATAAAGCCATCAGTTGATAGAGCAAACAACTTCCTTTTATTGAAGATTCGTTTAGACAACTCTTATATGAGCAAATTTTAAAAAAAAATACAGGAGTAACTGTGAAATTAAAACACTGGATATTTTTGTAAATAGTAGTATTTTTAATGAATGACAGCAAATTGGTAAAGATCGACTGGTTTCAGTTCCAGTTAAATCAATTTACCTGGAGCGTATATCTGAAGATGGTCTAATTAGGTAGAGTTTTATGTGTTTTTTTTATATATATAATTTGATAGTGTAATAAAATTCTGCATATTACATTCAGAATTTTCTCTATCAATTTTTCAGTTTTATTCAGTAGTTTGTATTATTTGATTATTTTGGTGGAAAATGTTTTTACTTCCCATCACTGTTGTCTATTCGAGAAAGGTTTCATTCCGTGAGGAAGAGTAGTAACATTGCCAAACAACTTGTCACGAAGCAATGACAATAACCACAACATAAATTGAGAATATAAATTTAAACTGCTAGCAAGAACAGCAACGAAATGACACCAGGAGAATATTGATAAGTTACCGATCATGTAGCGCATACAAAACATATCAACATACTTCATGTTGACAGGATTTGGGGATAGAATTCAACTCGACAGTAAAACTAATGAGTCAATTCTCTTAATTTACATGTTTTTGATGATTAATGCTGGAAATATCTTGGGATTTCTATAGATATATTGCTTCCTTATTGCAAGGATTATGTCCTGATTGAATATCTTTTTCCTCGAACCAAAAGAACGTCTACCAATATACAATAGCCTAGAATACTAGAAGCAAAAGCAACTTTTAGATTCCTTGATTAGACGCTAGAAAAAACTTTGCAGGTGGTATCGATCGAAATAGCTTCCACGTTAATCGATAATCACTGCCTTTACCATAAATGAAAACCGGGAAGAAGAGTATGAATTACAACCAGATATTAACATTAATAAAACTTCACATATGGGAATAAACATATCGAGTCGTAATGGAGAAATAAAAATAGGTGGAAAACTAAACAGAATTATTCTTTATTTTATTTAACTTTGCGTTATCTGACATTGTAATCTTTAGGTTTCAGGACGACTGGTAAATGTTTCTTTAATCAGTTTGTTTTGCTAAATGGCATCCATGATTTTTACTCCCCTACACACACGCGCGCACACATACTCACACACACATTACATACATACATGTAGATATTTACATATATATATGTGTGTGTGTGTATACATAATATATGCATAGATAGATAGATAGATAGATAGATAGATAGATAGATAGATAGATGGATGGATGGATGGATGGATGGATGGATGGATGGATGGATAGATGGATGGATAGATAGATAGATAGATAGATAGGATAGATAAATAGATAGATAGATAGATAGATGTGAGTAA
>NC_142937.1:80090272-80097772 GCF_046866305.1 Octopus bimaculoides | reverse complement strand
ATCATACAATTAACATATTTCCTACATGTTCTTTAACGCCTTTTCTCAGCTGTACCATCGACTTTTAGAACTGGTCATTCCACGGATTTAACGAAAAGGTTCTAAACAATTGAAAGACTACTCAGAGTTTCAACATCGATCAAAGTGAAAATATATTTCCAGTAGAAAAAAAGAATTTAGGATCTGAAATCAAGGAAACCTCTCTTGTAATAATAGCATTGCCATCAGAGATAAGAACACAACATCTATATTGTTTAAGTTTACAAGCCTAGAAAGTAATAACGTTATTAGATGGATAATGAAGTTGAAGAGAGATGTGAAATACTACAGACATCTACGTCTCCCCAAGGATCTTTAGTAAACACTAATAAGACAACAAAATCAGGGAAATGAACCAAGATTGATTATGTGTGAAGAATTGGAGATGTCCACAGTCGATACAGTAGGAAATTGTAAATTTCGTTCCTTTCATATGCAGTTTAGTGAAAACCGTCACGAAAAATATTCGCGCGGCTTACGCGTAGATATATATGTGTGTATTTATGATGTTGGCTTATTGGTGAATATACACTTTTGTGTTTATGATTGTGTATGTATGTGGATATATACTTTATAGTTATGATTGTGGGGAATTGTTTTTCTCTCAAAATAATTAAGGATTTCTGACTTGTAGCAAAATCACAAATTTGTGGAGAACGAGTATATTAAATTTAATCGCCCCGAGTATATGACAGATCTAAAAGTAGTGAAAAAAACAAAGTCGACAAGAAGAAATCAGTTCGTAAAAGGTTGTAACTCCATCCCACACAATATTAGCACTGTGCTTCATTACTTCTGATTCACCACTCTCCACTTCCTAGTTAAAAGATAATATATTGGCATCGAACGGCAGAAAATGAAATGTTTTAAAGTTTAACAAAAATATTTTATTTAATACAAAAGTCAACTGCAAATTTCTCGAAACCTTGTCAGGTATACAACTGATTAAAAAGAGTTGTTTCGTTTCTCTTTCTGGATATGTTTTTTTAATATGATATTTCATGTTTACTTTAAATCCTACAAATGGTTAATCTCTCTTTCAATCATATGCGCATGCGCTAAAAAATTGAAACATTTTCTTTCAACTATTGTATATTTAATTAACATGAACTAATTGAAAATATATTTCTTTGATGTACCGATATCAGTGACTGAGATAAGGTGCTGGGTATGACTAAAGAATAAATAATATACAAAAGTATGGATATATGACACATGCACACATATACATATACATTTACATACATACATACATATACATTTAATCACTCGTCATTCTTAGGGTTGCGGCCGTTTCGCAGCCTTCATGTAATAATAATTTAAGTGCATAATAAAGTATGTTCACGTGTCTACACTAATACACATGCTACGCATTATACAATACATTGTGATCAAGGACTACAACAGCGAAACTTTTCTGTTAATAGATATGTCTGTTCCACAAGACCAAAATGTCTCAAGAAAAGAACACGGAAAGCTTTGTCACTATAAAGATCTGCAAATTGAAATCACAAAAATGTGGAAGCTTAGTACTACGATAATACCAGTAGTAAATGGTGCGTCTGGTACGATAATGAAGGGAGCTGAGAAGTATATTAAAGAACTCCCTGGTAATTCCATACTCCCTGAACTACAAAAGATAGCCTTGATGGGTGCAGCTCATATAGTACGGAAAGCACTCTCCGTCTAAAATGGAATAAATGTGGTGATAATCTTAGCATGCATAGCAAAACAAAAGTGCCCTTGCTACTCTTGGCCTTCGGAGGATGCCCGGTACGAAGGCAGCTGAAATAAAGCTATAATGAAAAAGAAACCATAAATAAATAAATAAATAAATAAATAAATAATAATAATAATAATAATAATAATAATAATAATAATAATAATAATAATAATAATGATAATAATAATGATAATAATAATAATAATAATAATAATAATAATAATAATAATAATAATAATAATAATAATAATAATAATAAAATTCAGTGATGACGTCAGGATGCAAAATTCAGTGATGACATCAGGATGCAAAATTCAGTGATGACATCAGGATGCAATTTGGCCTTGATAAATGTGCAAAAGCTACCTTTATCAAAGGAAAAATGACAAATACATCTAATGTGAACCTTGACCAGCAAAATGTCATAAAAGAGTTAGAACCAGCGGAGAGCTACAAATACCTAGGGGTAATTGAAGGGGACAATATCAAGCACTCAGTGATGAGGGAAAGGATCAGAAGAGAATGTTATCGCAGGGTGAGACCAATACTGAAGACAGAGCTGAACGCGAGAAACAGGATCGAAGCGATCAATGCTCTAGCCATACCAGTCGTGACTTACAGTTTCAACATCGTTAACTAGTCAATTACTGAAATATGTAATGTTGACAGAAAAATACGAAAACTGTTGACAATGCATAGAATGCACCACCCTAAGGCAGATATAGGACGTCTTTATCTGCCAAGAAAAGAAGGAGGCCGAGGACTTTTACAGCTGGCATTATCAATGAAGGTAGCCACAATTGGCCTAGACACCTATCTGAAAAACTCTGAGGACTGGATGCTAAAACTTGTCTTAAAATATGAAAGCAAGAAAGCATCTTACTCAGTAACAAAACAGGCAAAGGAATATCTAAGTGAATTCCAATTGCAACAAATTCAAGAATTAGACGAACTAGAAACACCTGCAGAAAAAGCTAAGCGCTTGAAAACCCGTGCTAAAATTGCTGCCTTAGCTATTATGACTGAAAAATGGCATGGAAAACCTCTCAATGGCAAATACCCAAAGAGAGCGAATAATGCAGATATTGACAAAGCCCTTACCCACCAATGGTTAATGGCCTCTGGCTTGAAATCAGAAACAGAGGGGTTTATCATAGCAGCCCAAGATCAATGCCTACCTACAAAGAACTACCAGGCCAACATATTAAAGAACGGCAGCTCCCCATTATGTCGTATATGCCAACAACAAAATGAGACCATCGATCATGTTGTCTCCATGTGCAGTCTGCTTGCGCCTACAGAGTATCTCAACAGGCATGATAGAGCTGCACAATATATTCACTGGGTAATATGCAAAAACCTGGACTTGCCCCATGATAAAAACTGGTGGGAACACAAACCACCCCCAGTACTTGAAAATGATCACATTGCACTCCTCTGGAACTTCACCATTCAAACTGACAGAAAGATAGACGCAAATAGGCCAGACATCATACTGAAAGACTTCAGACAAAAATCATGCCTCCTCATTGATATGACTGTCCCAAACGATATAAACGTATCTGTCAAGACCTACCAAAAACTGAGCAAATATAAAGATCTTGAAATAGAAATTAGCAAAATGTGGAATCTGAAGACGAAAACAATACCTATTGTCATAGGTGCCCTGGGAATGACAGCGAAATGGGCTGATTACTACCTAGATCAGATTCCCGGAAACCCCAAAATGGCTGAAGTTCAAAAGATAGTGCTCATGGGAACTGCCCATATCCTACGTAAAATACTGTCTATGTGATCTCAAATTTTAAAGCAAACACATAATTTTCTTATGGTTTCTTAAACATTCACTTGAACAAAACTGTACAAATCCACATATATATGGTACCCTAGGCATAACACCTACATGAACTTCTAACTTGTTGTCTCTTGAGGTCTCTGGGTGAGACTTGGATCCAACTTGTACAAATGCAAAACAAAAGTCAAACATAAAATAATAATAATAATAATAATAATAATAATAATAATAATAATAATAATAATAATAATAATAATAATAATAATAATAATAATAATAATAATAATAATACAGGCACTACTTGAAACCTTTGGTGATTTATTGCCTGCTTTCAAATAAAGAGTAACCGGTAATTAAGAGCTATCCGAGAGTCTTTCAGAATAACAACAACAACAACAACAACAACAACAATGATAATAATAATAATAATAATAATAATAATAATAATAATAATAATAATAATAATAATAATAATAATAATAAGGGATAGCTAAGATACGTAGGAAAGTTCTTGGCATCTAAGGTTACTTGTTGTTAGGATTTTTTTCTTTGCGAACAGTCTATTCTGTTGAATGTATATGAAAACAATAATAATAATAAATGCCCGGATGCAGTACCAGGCAGTGGCTCTCATGGATTCTGATCTTAATTGATTGGAAGTACATGTACATTGTTTTGTCTTGGTATAAAAGATAGGCTACAGCAAATATTCTGCTCAATACCACAGATTTACTTGTCAGTTGTTTGACCTTAACCAGTTGAGCATGTTCCTTAATGGCTGACGATACGTGCATCTCTGATCATGAGTAGAAGTAGTGGGGGAGCATCATAGCCATGTGTTGAGAGGAATTTTTTGGGGTTTGAATAATTCACCTTTGGAAACATGTGTGTTTTGTTCATCATCTTTAAACAACCCTTATTCAGGGACATTTTGAGCGAGATACGCTACTTAACCTGAAGAAAATTCTAACAGGGCTCCACCTTCAAGATCAAACGCTGTTTGTCTCGATATAAGATCACCATGTCGTGCACATATGGTTGTGATGCGTGTGCCTGGTGCACCTTTATCAGACGGGTAGTCATTATGAGTATACTGGGCTTCGTATATTTTACCCCAGTGTCACTTGGATGGCATGCGCTGCTCTCTCACTCAATAGTAGTAGTAGTAGTAGTAGTAGTAGTAGTAGTAGTAGTAGTAGTAGTAGTAGTAGAAGTAGTAGTAGTAAGAAGAAGAAGAAGAAGAACAACAACAACAACAGCAATAACAACAACATTACTACCACTAATAATAATGATGATTTCATTTATTTGCCACAAGGGCGAAGGACGAGGGGGACAATACAGAGAGAGACTTAATGTGAGGGGGGTTTACATATAATGAAATGATAGAAAAAGTCGGGGTAAGTATACTAATCGTTTCTTTGTAATAATGTTTCCACATTTTATCACAAAGTCAGCAATCTCAGAGAGATTGTGTGTGTGTGTGTGTGTGTGTGTGTGTGTGTGTGTGTGTGTGTGTGTGTGTGTGTGTGTGTGTGTGTGTGTGTGTGTGTGTGTGTGTGTTTGTCCCCTCACCACCGCTTGACAATTGATGTTCGTGTGTTTACGTCTCCGTAACTTAGCGGCTCAACAAATGTGATCTATTAGGCTTTAAAAAATAAGCCTTGGGGTCGATTTATTCAACTAAAAGACTATGCAAAGCAGTGCTCCAGCGTGGCCACGGTCGACTGACTGAAACAAGTAAACGATAAAAAGATATATATATATATATATATATATATATACGTGCGCGCGCGGTGGGCTTCTTTCAATCTCCGTCTACCGAATCCACTCACAGGGTTCTGATCGACCCGAGGCAGTAGTAGAAGATACTTGTCAAAGGTGTTCCGCAGTGGGACTGAACTCGGAGCTAGAAGGTCGGAAAGGAAGCTTCTTGCCTGAACTTCCTGGACAAAGGAAGGTGACAGGACGATCATCATGATGGACACCGCTGATACGTCCTCCACGCGACCTCGACTGTTTGACATGGCGCCTCAACTTAGCATTACTTGGACAGTGAACGAGAAGCGTGCAAAATTGTTTCTGGTTTTGCTGCTCTGCAGCCATTTTATTAAGCGTGAAAGTTTCTCCCACCGCATTGCCTGCCTTGCAGAGAGCTGTAACCATCGAACAACAACATCAAGCGCTCAGGTTTTGATCTTTGCTTGATCTAGAGCAGTAGCTTTGTCCGAGATGGCCTCTTAGGATCCCGCCTCACCAACAGCGACTACATCAGTTCACCTTTCACCTATCGCTAAAGATCTCATCTCAGCAAATGTCTATGGATTATTATTATCAGCCATGGACATACAGACTCCTCCACGCAGAGGTTGATGCTACCAGTTGTATTGTCTGACCAATAAGATGTGCCCCTTCTGTCAGAAGTGAAGGAGCAGTTACACGCTTGAGATGCATGTTGATGAAATCGAAAACTGGGGCCGGGTAAGATGCTTAGGGGACAATACGAACACCATTGCAGTTCGATTGTCCAGTTTGCTGGACAATGTCTTTCAGGGTTCAAATTGACCAGCCTCTTCGTAACTTCTCCCCATTTCCAACCTGGAATATAAGGCATGTAAACCACCACCACCACCACCACTACCAAAAACAACAACAACGCTACCACCGCCACAACCACAACATTGATGTTAACTTTGATACAAACACATGTAAACAATTACGGGTGGCATTAAGATACACTAACGTGTACTTTTAGTGATACACACGCACACACAAACACGCAAACACAAACACACGGGCGCACGAGCGAGTGCAAACGCAGGCGCAGAGTTTGGGGATGGATTTACTCATCTACACTGGCAAAAAAAGCACACACACACACACACACACACACACACACACACACATGGACATCTCGCTCTCTTGCGTCTGCTCTCTCTCTATCTCTCTCTTTCTCTCTCTCTCTCCCTCTTTCTATCTATCTATCTATCTCTCGTAATCAATCAACTACAAATAAACACACCCAGGCACGACTATACATACAGACATATGTGTGTGGGTATGTTTGTGTTTGCGCATGTGTATATGTGCTTCTTTCTGCAGGCTTTGGATATGTAGCTATATGCATACATACATACAGACGTACGTACATACATACATATATATTCTTTCACTTGTTTCAATCCTTTGACTGCGGCCATGTTGGAGCACCACCTTTAGTCGAAGAAATCGACCCCAGGACTTATTTTTTGTAAGCCTAATACTTATTCTATCGGACTCTTTTGCCGAACCGCTAGTTACGGGGACGTAAACACACCAGCATCAGTTGTCAAGCTATGATGGGTGGGGGACAAACACAGACACACAAACACACATATATATATATATACGACGAGCTTTTTTCAGTTTCCGTCTACCAAATCCACTCACAAAGCTTTGATCGACCTGGGGCTATAATAGAAGACATTTGCCAAAGGTGCCACGCAGTGGGACTGAACTCGGAACCATGTGGTTGGTAAGCAAGCTACTTACCACACACCCACTCTTACGCCTATATAGCCACCCCCACCCCCCTTTTATATATATATATATATATATATATATATATATATATATATATATATATATATATATATATATATATATATATATATATATATATATATATATATATATATATATATATATATATATATATATATATATATATATATATATATATATATATATATATATATATATATATATATATATATATAACACTTAGCGGTTTCGGCAAAAGAACCAATAGAATAAGTACTGGGCTTACAAAGAATAAGTCCTGGGGTTGATTTGTTTGACTAAAGGTGGTGCTCCAGCATGGCCGCACTCAATTGACTGAAACAGGAGAAAGAATAAAAGAATATATATACAAACTCTCAGACACTGGCACACGCACACACCA
>NC_142937.1:80062772-80080272 GCF_046866305.1 Octopus bimaculoides | reverse complement strand
ATATGATTGACATATATAAACTCATTTAAATCAGAAAAGCTAAAAAAAAATTGTTCCATGGTAACTTGAAATCTTGTACTAACTTTTATGTGGAATAATTTAATAACAACATTCCAAATGTAATTTCTCCCTCCAAGTTTATACATACATACATATATATATATATATATATATATATATATATATATATATATATATATATATATATATATATATATATATATATATATATATATATATATATATATATATATATATATATATATGGGAGAATGTACGAAAAAACAACAGACGAGGACAGGTGGTGTAAATAACAAAAGGATGTATTAGTATGACGCTCGGGAATACGAAAAGTATTTGACGTTTCGAGCTACGCTCTTCAACAGAAAGAATACGGAGACAAGGAGAAAAACACGGAGAAAAAAAATTGAATAGTGTTCAGTCAACGGTCAATCATAGTAATGGCTAATCATAGTAATGGCTGACCGGAAGTTAGAAATTTTTTTCAGGAGAGCTAAGAAAAGGAGGAGATAACAAAGGGGGAGAAAGAACGGTGATCGAAGAACGAGAGGCTGTGTGTATGGGAGATAGAATGCTGATGATCTTGACGTATGTAGTGTGAAAATGGGGAGGGGAGAAAGGAGTTGTTCAGTTGTAGTGTGTGCGTGGTGTGATGCGAGGGTGTTGGTGTGATGTGATGTGAGGGTGTTGGGAGGTGGGGAAGGCATGGGTGGAGTGTGGGTTAGGCTGAGGGTGGGGTAGAGGTAAGGGTATGTATATATATATATATATATATATATACTGTTTTATACCCCATCGTTTTCTCTCTCATCCTTTCTCTAATTCCCTTTTTCTCCCCGTCACCGTTTCTATCTGTCTCTCTCTCCCCCTCTTTCTCCTTTTCTCTCTCTCGTTGCTTACACGTGACCGTCGCCCATCTTTCTTTTCCTTACGTGATCATCTTTCTTTTCCTTACGTGATCATCTTTCTTTTCTTTCAGGACTGGACGTATCCTATCTCTCTTCGCTGGTCGGCTAGTTTTGTCTGGCTTTGCTAATGAAGATTTTGTCCAATCTACAAAAGCTTCATATAGACTCCTTCTCAATTTTCGTTTTCATTTCTATAGTTAGTAATCTGTTAGATTCTAATATTCTAAGATACTTATAACTCTCTCCTCCTTTCAATGATTTGCTGAGGACCTGTCTCTTTTACATGACTAATATTGCATACGTATATTGAGTTCTATACAAGGGATTTAGTCTCACAATGCCTTTCTTCTTTCTTCCTACTTTCTTCTTCTTACCTCCTTTCTTTTTCTCCCTCCCCCTCTCTCACATTTCTTGGCCCTCTATTTCTTTAATCTACCTATTTTTCATCGTTTATCTCCCTTGTACGTTCTCTAGGTCCCTTTGATTTTTTTCTCTCTTTTTCGTACCCCACCCCCAATTCATCAATCCCTCTGCCCCTACCCCTCTCCTTTCCTTTTTACGTGACAGTTGTTCGGCCAAGCACGATCTTTGTTGGCTCGACTGCCAGACAAGAAGCATCTCTTACTCTTGTCTCCTTTTATCTCTGATCTTTATCTATGTTCTTGCCTCAAGGCTTTCACTCCACACATGCCAGCTCAACTTCATTCGTCTCTATCGTTCGAAAGACGCCTGTTGTTATTTTCTTGTTGTAACTGAATAACATTTTCTCCGTTTTTTCTTCTTTTTTTTTTGCTTTTATTGTCTTTACTGTCGTACACATTCGCCTACTTTCTCCCAAAATATTTAATGCTCTCAGCTTAGATATTTGGGGCCAGATTTGAACAGTCTCAAGTGTAACCGGCCGAAACTGTAAGGATAATCTTGAAACTTGACTGAGGAGAGAAGGCCACGAATGGCCCGACCTTGTTTTGTCCTGTCCGTCTTTTTGTTGTTTTTCCTGTCCATCTTCGTATTGTCTATCTGTCTGGATGTTTTATTGTTGTCTGTTGCGTCCTTGTTCCATTGTTTGGGATTTATATATACATATAGCCGTTTACGTACACTTTTGCTCGCTATATATATATATATATATATATATATACACACATACATGTGCTTGTGTGTGTGTGTGTGCGTGTGTATATGTGTGTATATGTGTATGTATGTTCGTATACATATTCATATATTCATATATATATATTCAATATTATATATTATTCATCATTTGGTAAAGTCATTCATGCACTTGGAAATAATTTGACGGTTAATAATACATAACATTATTATAAAGCCCTATCCTGTTTTATTCACAATCAATTTTATGGCCAATGTTTGAAACTACGAAATAATAATAATAATGATGATAATGATGATGGCGATGGACAAGAAACAATAAACCATATTATCTCTGGCTGCCCAGTCCTGGCTAAGAAGGAATATATTCACAGACACGACAGAGCTGGGACCTATATACACTGGAAGCTATGCCAACACTATGGAATAACAACAGAAAAAAGATGGTATAAACACAAGCCAGAAAAGGTCACAGAAAACGAGAAAGCAACTATACTCTGGGATATGCCAATACACACAGATAGAGAAATTAAGGCAAATAGACCAGATATAGTTGTCAAAGATCATGAAGGAAAAAATGCTTTCTAATTGATCTATCAATACCAGCAGATGACAACGTTTCCCTAAAAGAAATGTAGAAACTTTCAAAATACAAAGACCTGGAAATAGAGGTAACTCGAATGTGGAATCCAAAAACAGAAACAATTCCTATCATAGTAGGTGCCTTAGGTATAATAAAAAAAAATATTCAGACAAATACATAACAAAAACAACAGGACTTACAAATATATATAACATACAGAAAATTGCACTACTGGGCGCTGCTCACATCCTACGCAAAACACTTTCAATACAGTAACCATAAGAGCATCACAGCAAACTACAGCACATACCCAAGGCACACAGAGCTGCGCTCGGTAGTGAAGTGAAAGCACGTTATAAAAATAAAACTACTGAATAATAATAATAATAATAATAATAATAATAATAATAATAATAATAATAATAATAATAATAATAATAATAATAATAGAGGTGGTGAGGGGAGTTGAGCGCCCATCACTTATAGAATGCACGAATGGCCTGCGAAAGACCTATCCTCTGACAGTCAAGCCCGACTCCTTCAGCAAACCAACAGGAGAAAAGTGGGAAAAGGCGAGTATGTGGCGCCTTCAAATAACCAGTGCTCCGGGTAGGCTGTATTCGTTAGCCTTGGATGGCAAGCAGCCAAGAAGTAACACTTTGAGTTCAAAACCAGAGGGGCAAGGCGCCTGCCGCTTTGGCGGACTACTTTGATAGAGATGGTGTCTCAATAAAAATACCAGTTGCTAGAAACCTAAAAACACGCCTCATTTGTGAGTGAAAATGACAAGCAAAATAAATGAAAATAACGGTGTGAAAGAGACTGGAACCAATGGTGAAGGTTCCACACCTTGCAGGCGCCCCACATTGCAGCACCTGGTTGTAATCCAGCAACTGCTAGCCATGCTACAAGGCATAAGTAGAGTAAATAAGTAAACATTGGATGTAAATGGTGTGCCAGTCAGAGGGTACAGAAAACGAATGCACAGAGCCATGGATCTGTTTGAAATTACTGAACAGAGATTATGTGAGCAAGCAAGAGCAATACGAAAGAATGGATGGTTAACAGAATTGGAACAAGACTATCCAACCCCGGAAACTTCTCTCTTGTGCAGGCTTTCATGGTATCTCGTATGTCTTCGGTTGTTATCGGCATTTCGCAGAACTCCCCATCCCTGGCTGAAAGGCACAGTGTGCCGCCGAGGTAGGAGGTGAAATCTACATCCGTCCCTGACACACCACGCGCCCCGAACAGTTCGGCGAAGTGTTGCTGAAATTCCGTACACATCTGCTTGGACTCGTGTAGCATACGCCCGTCCCGGCTCGACAAAGACCAACGTAGTAGCGTCGAGAATGGCTCTTAATCAATTCCGCAATACTAAGTACGAAGGTTGCGATGTCAGAAAAAAGAAACCAGAAAAAAGAACAGAAATTATCTGACTGGCAGGAGAAAGCGTTGCATTGTAGATTTTCAAAGATAGCTGCGGCAAATAGTAGTTGTGAGACATGGTTATGGAAAGGAAAGCTGAGATGAGAGACAGAGAGTTTGTTAGTAGTAGCACAGGATCAAGCACTAAGGACTAAGTGGATAAAAGCCAAGATCGACAAAAACCAAGTAGATTCTCAATGTAGCTTATGCAAAACAAAAGAAAGCGTTACTCGTATAGTAAGTGAATATAGCAATCTAGCACAGAAAGAATACAAGAAAAGACATGACATTCTAGGGAGAGTAATCCCCTGGGATTTATGTAGAAAGCTAGGATTTTAACATACTGATATATGGTGTGAACATGAACCTAGTAAAGTACTAGAAAGTAAAAAAAAGTACAAGATGTTGCGGGACTTTAACATTTAGACTGACAGAGTAATAGAAGCTAGAAGGCCTGATTTGGTAACAGTAGATAAAAAGAATTGATTTTACATCCCAATAAAAATAGCAAAGCACCAGGACCTAGCTATTAGATTACAGAGACTTTGGCAAGTGTGGGTAAAATATATCCCAGTAGTTATAGGTGCATTGGGAACTATCCCTAAAGATTTGAACAGATGGATAGAAGAATAGGCATAAAACGCAGTTATTAAGGGCAGCTAGAATATTTAGCAGGGTTCTTGGCATCTAAGGTTACTTGTTGTAGCCTGATGTTAAGAATTATTCTTTTTCAACAGTCTAATCTGTTGTGTGTATATGAATAATAATAATAATAATAATAATAATAATAATAATAATAATAATAATAATAATAATAATGATATTAATAATAATAATAATAATAATAATAATAATAATAATAATAATAATAATAATGATATTAATAATAATAATAATAATAATAATAATAATAATAATAATAATAATAATAATAATGATATTAATAATAATAATAATAATAATAATGAGTTTGTTTGTAAGTTTGTCCAAAATCACGCAATGAGGGAGTATCAGTGTAAGTAAGAGTATAAAAAAAGAGAATAGACAAAATGGTAATAACAATGAGAGAGGGAGCGGTATCAAACAGCGCCTCTCGCTCTCTCTCAGCAAAAACCTTTTCGCTTTATTGATGAACACTGCCTCTCTCTCTTTCTCTCTCTATCTTCTACAGATGCACACACACACACACACACACACACTCTCTCTCTCTCATTCTCTTTCTTTTTCACTCACTCGCTCGCTCGCTCTCTCAACAACAGCGTTTTCATTCGAATATAAGATAAGTAAATAAGTAGTAGTTTTTAAGTCATAAAATCAAAATATTGTCTGTCGTAGGAAAGCTTGATAATATCGTCTGCTTAAAGAAAGCTAAATATAAAAGGAAAGTAATTATAAATATTTACAAATACTTGCCGCTACAGTGATGCTTATAAATATTTATGAATGAAGAACTTTGCTAAGGCGGTGAAGTTAGTCTTTAACATCTTTTTCCGTTTCAGGCGGTAAAGAGAGCGAGAGAGAGAGAGAGAGAGAGAGAGAGAGAGAGAGAGAGAGAGAGAGAGAGAGAGAGAGAGAAAGAGACAGACAGACAGACGGAGACAGACAAAGATAGAGAACGTATAGACGTTGCTGGAAAAAAAAATGTCTGTGTGTATGCTGTTAATGTGATCCTGTGTAATTTTGGACTTTGTGTGGCTACGTATAGAAATATAAACAAACTGACGTACACACACACACACACACACACACACACACACACACACACACACTCATTTGTTTTGAAGTTTGTGTTCCGTTGTATTAAATATACTCATCCACCTGCTATGGAGAATGAATCAGACAGAAGGCGACGGTTAACCAGTGAGAGACAAAGGCGAAAAACAGCCAGTCTCACTCAGGAAGAACAGAACTGGACGCAAAAAGATTAAACAATTCATCAAGGTTGTTAAATCAATCACAAGAAGTGAGACAAGAGAGACGAGCGCAAGACGCAAGAAGACGGGCTCGAAGACGGCAAAATGAAAAGGAGAACCTAATTGCACAAAGAAGATATATCGAAAGAGAGAGAGAGATAGATAGATAGATAGATAGAGAGAGAGAGAGAGAGAGAGAGAGAGAGAGAGCACAAAAACGCCAAAATGAAACAGAAGAGCAAGCAGCGGTAAGGTGAGAATATCTAAGATCGAGAGCATCGCAAAGGCCACAAGATGACAGGGAAGAGGAAGGAGAGAAATAGAAAGTTTATGTATTAAAAAATACAAGTAACCATATTGGAACTGAGTGGAAGGAACTATTCAATTTATGGGATTTACCCATAAATTATTTTTGTAAAAGTGTAACGGGGTCGTACGCCAGTTCAAATACAGAGTCAGAAAATTCTTGAAAAAGAAGCGAAAAGGTTCCCTAATGTTTTTTCGGAGGAGTTGGATTGGTGCAATAAATTTAAAGCAAAATTTCAGGTAAAAGAAAATTCATTACCAGTTGTGAAACCCACATGTACCGTTTTCAGCACTGGAACAAGAGAATAAGGAATAAGACAGAAAAAATTGGAGTGATTGGAAAGATCGATTATCCCGGATTGGGCGAGATGTTAAAAAGAACATTATAATTCGTGTACGTGCAAATTTCTCGACGGGACTAAACGAATGTTTAAAGCAGTACAACCACTCATTATCTAACCTCGGAACTAAATGGTGGTAAATTGTTCTCGAAATTAGATCTTTCTGATGCTTACTTCCAAATACAAGGAGAAGAAAAATGTACGAAGCTACTAACAATTAATATCCATAAAGGTCTGTACGAATTTAACCGGCTTCCGTTTGCCATAACAGTTGCTTCGGCTATATTCCAAGTGATAGATGCGATGCTTGCAGAGTGTGACTTCGCGATGGCCTACTTGGATGATATATTAATCAAAAGTGAATCCTGTGACCAGCATGTCGAGCATGTACAATGTGTTTCTGAAAAAAATAAGGGATTACGGTTTCAAACTGAGCGAGGAGAAATGCGAATTTTTCTTACCTAAAATTAAGCATTTAGGACAAATCATTGATAGAAATTGATAGAAATTGTCGCCGACTTGAAAAGCAAAGTGAGGATGGAGAGGAAAGTGAGAGAATGAGTGCTGCCCCTCAGTAATTTTATCGAAAGATGAATATGGCGAGGATGGCCTGTGCAAGTGTGCCTATTTTGAACATATGCCTGTAGGCCGGAGGTGACGACGAGGCGAGAGATGCCTGCCTGGGGTACCCTTGGCGGTTGGAGTGACCAGGATATGTGAGGTTCTTTGATTGGCCATGGGTGGAACTCCACCCGTCTTTTGGGAAATTTTATTGTTAAAATTCTGTTATTTGTTGTTTTTATTGTATACACATGTTTTTATGGTAAGCCACACTTGTCCCTTATTCTGTATTGACCTTTTGTGTTTTGTGAAATATATTTGATTGTTAATTATATAGAACTATATTTTGTAACAATGATATATCTGTGTAGGTTTGTGTGTGTGTGTGTGTGTGTGTGTGTGTGTGTGTGTGTGTGTGTGTGTGTGTGTGTGTGTGTGTGTGTGTGCGTATTGTGTATGTAATTAACTATCAGCTTTTCCCTGATGCATCCTGATAAACTAATAAAAACACAAAACTTTATAAATATGTTATTAATAATTTTCTACATCCATATTATTTCTGCCGAATTTGATGTTTAAGGCCGATCTAATCGATTAACCCGTCTCCGTGAATTTAATTTCTTGTACCACTTTTAGGAACAATTATCACAAAATCATCAATTAAAGTTAATATAAAAATGTGCGTGTGTATACGTTTCCATGTATGTGTAAGCGATTGTGTGTGTATATGTAGTTGATGCTTTATATATCCCTTCGATAAAGCAATTATTTTTAGTTTCCACGGATGATATCAAATCGTTTCACTTGCCCAGCAAACGCAGCTTCAGAAGATATCGATTTCACACTTATGTACAAAGCCAGCAATGACTTTTATTGACCCTCATCACTTAGCTGGTACTTATTTATCGATTTTATTGATCCTTCCTGGATTTCGATCGTTCCTGCTTTTCCAGCAAACCCGCAAACTTTTATTGAAGTTTTAATGTCAACAAACGGATGTTACTAAACTGATCAAAGATTTGACATTATCAAGTAGACATCTTTTCACATTGTTCATTAATCAAATATTTAATACTTGGTTCAGAAATGTCTAATTTGATATTTTATTCAATTATCCACTGGAAACCGAAAGATAACCCCAGATTTTATCTATTTTTCTTCAGTAACCAAACTACTACTAAACAACCTACGTAGAATAACATTTTCTATGTTTATTTACACTTACGGAGTGCTTTCCGTTCAGAACATCCTTCGTTTTCAAGAATATGAAATGATTGATCTTTCGCTCAGAGAGTCTCATCCGAAAGGATTTCAAGATTGTGAGCACTGATATAAACCATGTTTTACCTTTCGAGATTTTCAGTGTGATTGTGTAAAATATTTGTTAATGAATCCATGTGTAATATAAGATTTTATCTGGATCCCCAAAATATTTTTTATTTAATGTAGGAAATGTTTCTAATGACAGAATGAATGATTTGAAAACCGGGACATTTGTGGTAAGCTTAAAATGAAATTTAATTTGAATGGGAGAGAGCTCGCCTTTCTGTATTCATTACCTAAAAATTGGTAAGATCTTTTAAACGGTTTCGGTCTTACACTTGTATGTTAGTGTCTTTCTCTCGGTGATATAATCACACAGATAGTCAAGATGTTTTCTGCTAAACAACCAGAAATAGTTAATATCCCTTTAAATTTTTTCTTTAAATTTCAGAAGACATTCTTTTATTTCTTTGTGTGACTTGGATGGACGCCTAAGTCCACCAAACATGATATTGCAATAACACACAACCCTTCAATACATTTTCATTTATAAACATTCAGCAGTTCTTGTTTGGTCTGCTTTTAACCTTAATTAACTAATTTATTTATTGATTTAACCTCCAATCCTAGTCAAATAGTCTATGATTACAGAAAAATATTTCACTAACCCTTGGTTACTTTTATCTACAACAATGCCTGAATACTTAATATTGTTTTCTTTTGCTGTTTTTAATGTTTGACCGAGTGTGAGGGCCATTATAATCACTTCTGTATCGAAGTTATTGTTCACTTCGTTAATTCTATTGAGAAGACTTTCATGTTTTGGAGGCTATTGGTATTTTCTATGACAGTAAAAATATTCTGCGTTTAACGGTATTAATTTACAAAATAATCTGTTAAAAATTTTGCTAGAATTTCTTTTCGTCTTTATTTGAATGAAAAGGAATTAGTAAATAAATTATATCTTTATTCACCAAGTAGACACATTGACTTGTGTATTTTACACAACAAACATTTAGGTTCCTTGTTTTCACGCTAAATAAAATCAGGATACGTTCCTGATGTAATCCTTATTGACCTCTGAAAAACCTGACGATTTTCCTTATAAGGTATTTAAAATACAAAAGTATATTTTTATATATGCTTTGTAATTTTAATCTTATTTGAGAAATGAAACAATTGTTGGCTAATACGTTGATTAATTAATTAATTAATTTGTATCCATTAGATCTCTCTGTTTTCTAACTCAATAAACATGTCTGATGTCTTACGATATTCTATATAATATATTCATTGAAGGATTTTCTCTTCAAAATTTAATATATATTGAATAAATATCCCTATAAGAGGTTTAAATATCTTCATTGTGATTATGTGTGTGTGTATGTGTGTGTGTGTGTGTGTGTGTGTGTGTACATATTCGTCAGTAAATCTCCTCAAATCCGAACGAGAAGCACCCTCTCGTGTTTAGATCAATATAGTTATGGACGGTCTATAGAGTTACACCGCGTTTCACGTCCGTGGAGCGCTTAACTTTACAGCATCTCGTCAGACCCTAAGAAGCCAAGAAATTAATAAATCTGAAAAAACATTTTAACACAGCGTTATCAAAGCAATCCAAAATTGGTGAAAATCGAACTAAACTAAGAAAATGTGTCTAGCAGACGAGCGCATGCAAGAAGAATGTTAAGAAGAAATATAATATTCTAAGAAAAGCTAGTTAGATATTGAACTTTTGGTGACATCAATGGATAACGAAAGAATAAAAAATATATACATTTGAATTCTACGTGCGAGAATTAGAAATACAGAATTTTTACTTTACGACAATCAGTTATTTATCTATTAAATATATTAAATATTTTTAGAAAAATTATGCTTATTATATTATATGAAAAGCAATTATAATTAAGAATTGAAATATTTAAATGCTTTTTTAAATTTGTGACAATATTTCAAAGTAAAAAGTGCCATCATAATTTAATGATATTAATTTAAAAGTAATTATGCATTTCCGCAATGCATAAATCACATTTAGAATAACCAGTATTGTACGATGGTGCGTAACTAATAATGGACCATTTTAACTCATGCTTAATGACCTTATTTTATAAATCCCAAATGCATTTACTAAGATTTGTAGAGTTACCATTTTTACTATACTTAACCTATCGTCGGTATTGTATAGTGGAATCACCAATTAAAGAAGTGATTTTCTTCATTCGTATTTTCGTTGCCTTATACCCTGAATTTCTTGAAATTCTACGAAACAACATTTGAAACTACTTATCATACATGAGGAATTAGCTTGGATGTTCATTCCACTTGCATGTACTGGTGTCTGATTGTCGGATATAGTTTACGAAATTCGTTTAAAACTGAGTGTTTAATGATATCTGTCTAGCCTTTTCAGTCCCCTTTTCTTATTTTATATACAGGGTGGGACAAAGAGGGTGGACGCTTTTGAAAAATTCACAAAATCACTAATTTTAGCTGCAAACAAATTTTATTGACACTAAGATGTTTGTATTGAATTAGCATTTGTCAAAATCAAATGTGGAAAACAACATCCCTCAAGTGGTGTCCATTTTTCTTGATGCATTTCTGAAGGCGTTCTTGGAAGTTGGCCTCCACTCTTTCCAGCATTCCTCTGTCGATTGGGGAGACTTCCATGCAAATAGCTTTTTTCAAATCGTCCAATGTATGGAACTTATGCACATACACATGTGCCTTGGGGTTTCTCCACAAGAAATAATCACACATGGACAAATCAAGGGACAGAGGGGGCTAAGGAATGTCAACAAACCTGGAAATGAGGCAGTCACCGAAGAGAGGGTGAAGAACTTCCATTGATGCTCTGGCTGTGTGGGCCGTCGCCCCATCCTTCTGAAGCCACACATGTTGAATAGGCATACACTTCTGTCGTAATTCAGGTACAAAGAAGTTATTTATCATCTCGATGTAACGCTCGGAGTTCACAGTAACAGCATTTCCATTATTGTCTTCAAACAAGTAAAAACCAATGACAGCAGCTTTTCCAACAGTACACCAGACCATCACTTTGGAGCTGTGCAGTGGTCTTTTACGCAGTTGTCTTGGATTTTCAAGAGCCCAATAACGACAGTTCGATTGATTCACCATACCATTGAGTTCAAAATGAACTCCATCACTCATTAACAAAATGCAGTTGTCATTTGCCTCAAAAATTGCTTGGATCTGACGTGCGAAGTTAAGTCTCTGTGCATAGTCTCTTGGTTTCAACTGTTGTCCAATGACCAATTTATACGGAGGGTGGCACGTCAAAAAGTGAAGGAGATGGACTTTATAATGCGAATAAAAATAAGATTGTAGTAGAGTGTTTCTATATTATGGTAGGTACTAAGAAAAACATAAGGAGTTTTACATAGAAGGAAACTGAACAGCCGTGACGTCTTCAACGGAGAACTATTCTTTACTACGTTCCTAACAACACACACACAAAAAAACATGCAAATAGCATTAGTATTCATTATTGAAAATAATTAGTTTTGAAATATTAATTCGAAGTATGAAGTTGAGAGAACGACTCGAAAGTCTTGCGAAGGCTATAAAATGAATAAAAAGTAACTGTGAAATATTAATTGTAAAAAAGGAAATCAAAAGAGAGAAACCCGAAGTGTTCCGCCTAAAGGCAAGAAATCAATTAAAATAGTAAAAAATAAACGAAAAAGTAAACAATCAGTTGGGTAGTTTCGCTACTGTTACTGTGATTCTAAGATGATGGGTGATATAAAGATGGTTTATTCTGCGTTGCAGAATTCAAAGCAGAAAAATTGGATGAAAAACAAGAAATATCGAAAGGAAAAACAGAAAGAAGCGAATGCATAGAGGAGGATGGAAGGCAGTAAAGATAGTATGAGCGACAAAGAGATAAGATTGGACATGTTGGCGAATTTAGTATGAAAATTGAAATGTGTAATATAAACACATACACAAACACACAAGTATATACATAAATATATTTATATAAACATTGATACACACTCATACATATGTATTCATATGTGTTTATTTATATATAATGGGTCTGACATTAAACTTCATCCGGTGGTAAAGCTTCAGTTGCAGACGGTTTATCACCATTACCATTTCGCTTCAGTTGGAGAAGCTTAATCATCATTATTGCCGAGGCCGGAGTAGAACTTGTCAGGGTCCCATCTATAGGTTAATTAGATTTTTGTAAAAATAGATTGAGCTCCTTGTAACCTTTTGAACTTTTTTGAATTTACTGTTTTATCTTACTCCGTACGTTGATTCTCTCTCTGCTTATTTTATCTTATTCCTTTCTGTTGAAGAGCGTAGGCTCGAAACGTAAAAGACTTTCTCACTTTCCCGAGCGGTAAACTAATACACCTGCTTGTTGTGCATACACTTGTCTTGGTCTTTTGTTTTTCTGTAAATTTCAACTATTATATATATTCACACACACACACGCGCGCGCGCACGCACGCACACACACATATATATATATATACATATAGATTATTATCAAGATTATAATTAAGGGTATCTGAAAGATACCACCATGCTAGATATAGCAGTCAAAACTTGACTCTAAAACCACATCAAATATTCATACAGCACCATGCTGTATCTTTTAGATACCCTTAATTATAATTTTAATAATAATAATTATTACCTCGGAGGCTTTTATCCCCATGCTAGCCACTTGATAGGATCGGTATCTTAAATAACGATCTTATCCTTATTATATAAATTTATATAGATAGATAGATAGATAGATAGATAGATAGATAAATGTATGTATGTATGTATGTGTGTGTGTATATGTGTATATATATATATGTGTGTGTGTGTGTGTGTGTATATATATATATATATATATATATATATATATATATATATATAAGCAGCGAAATAGTTTGATGAAATTTTATTTAACAATAAGAAAATTCAAATATCACAGCAAGTTGTTTCGTAATGTAAAGTCTTAGAAATAATTTGTATTATATTTAATTTGGAAGACCTTTTGCATTTTGCATTAATGCACACATATTAGTAATTTATTTATTACTAAATATAATAATATAAATAATTTACATGTTTTTAAGTTACGAAACAATTTGTTGTGATATTTGAATTTTATTACTGTTAAGTAAAATTTCATCAAAGTATTTTTCTGTCATTTAGCACAACTAAACTTCCGGTATATTTATATTGTGAATGGGCGTATGAACATAAATCCATACATATATACGTATATATATATATATACGATTAACTAGAAAATATATCGATAGCTTAGGTTTCGCGCCGGCAAAGAAAACCGCTGCGTTCGTTCGCCACATTTACTTAATAAAAAGCACGAAGCATTTTCTACGTGTAAGCATAGATTCTATCGTAGATTCTTCCATAGGTCCAAATGCAAGCAAAATCAACACACAACACTTGCTTATATACATCCATGCTCGTTACAATATACGTACGTTTTTTTTTGCCTCTTTCATCTATCACCATAAGTATCTTAGAAGCTAGCTAGCTGCAATAATATTTTTTAATTCTTTAATCTATAATCCTTTTTAACCTTTAATTTTTAACTTTTTGTTTTTAATTCTTTAATTTTTTATCTATATATACTCCTATACATACTTCCTTAAGTTAGGCATCTATTTTTAACTATACTTGCTGACCACTGAACTAAATATTCTTTCTGACTGCACCGAACCTAGAATTCATCTATTTAATTAATAACCGTAAATGCCTTCCTCCTCCATTTTACCAAAACATTAATGTCCGACCCTAACGAAGAATAATAATGGCAGCTTATCTTTATCTTTACTTTTTATTCTTTATTTTGATTTTATTTTACTTTCGCTCTCATTCATTCTTTCCCGCACCTATCCCATTCCTTTCTTTTCTCTCATCCTCCTCTCTCTTCTGTTCACTCACAACCCTCATCTGGCTATCATGATGTCTGTCTTTCTTACTCTATACATCCACGTGGACCATTTTCATACTAGCTAGCCACTTGATCTATTCCTTCATCATGAACGCAACATTCAAAATATTGCCAAAATACTACCTGAATTTACCAGGGATTATACCTAAGGGCTTATACCTTCACGGAAGTAGGGGCCAACCTCTATCCCCTCTAGAAAAAGATAAGCTGCGAACTGTATTCTGTCTATATTCTTCTACAGGGATTGGACAAAATAATAGAAACACCTTAAAATTTCAAGCAAATTTTCGTTAATACGGAGTAGGACTGTCTTTGGCAGTAATTACAGCTTGAATTCTACGACGTATTGACTCGTACAAAGTTTGAATTGTTTCCAAAGGAATTTTTATCCATTCTTCAGCTAAAACAGTCTCCAGTTCTTGTAGTGATGATGGTGGAAGATATCGACTCCATACTTGTTTTTCTAAAATCCACCTTAAATGTTCAATAATATTGAGATTTGGGGACTGTGATGGCCAGGTAAGATGTTCGACTTCACTAGAATGTTCCTCGTGCCATTCAGTAACAACTTTTTCTGTGTGAATTGGTGCATTATCATCCTGAAAAAAATTGCGTTTTCCACCGGAAACAGTTCTGCAACCATAGAATGAATTTGATCAGATAAAATGCTTAAATAGTCTTGACTATTAATTCTGCCATGAAGGGAAACCATTGGGACTTTCGATTAGGTGATGGCAATACTCTAACACGAGTTTGAAGCCATCATACATACCATTTATACCAATTTATACTCATTGTTTAAGATTTTCATAACATTTTTCAAGCTATTGACAAATATAGAGTACTTTTCAGTTGTGACGAACTTTTTACGACCTTCTAGTCTGTGGCTGTGTACCATATGGCGCTATGAGACATGGTTTCCAAAACTTCGTGCATAATTTGTATAAAAAAATCTGACGTCTTTTGATGGTAACTCGCAAAGGGCAGATTTCATTATTATGTCGTTCAAATTATTAAATGTAGGATCCCCGTATTTGTCTGCTGGTTATATTTGGATTCGCCCCAGTAAATTGCTATGGATCTGGATTGTGGGGATGTTTTGTAGTACATTCCTGAACGATATATAAGCACAAGCGCGCACGACGTTAAATTGGAGTTAGTTCAGTAAAATCCACATTAAAAGTTTGTAGCTTTATGTAAGAGAAGGATGTTCGTTGTACATTCTGCAGTGAATGAGTTCAATGGATGGAGCTTTCAGGAGAAGTGAAAGACGTATTTTAAATAGTAGTAGATCATGAAAGGACAGATATTTGGAAGAGTAGGGGTGGGATAAATTAGAGAAGTGGGGAGTCAAGTGCGTTGGATCGAGGATTCCATTGGGATAACGATGTGCATGAAGCCGCTTGTAGTTTGTGGGATCTTGTGAGCTAACAAGGGGAGCGTGTTTCTCCAGTTTTATTTCGGATATTTCTAGAGAATATCAATTTTTTTTATAAAACATTTAAAATTCAGAAATAATTTGTTTACATAAAATTGATCCCGGGCCCGGACTAAAAGTTACTCCGGTCCGTGTGTCTAATTCCCTTGAATTAAAGCATAATGTTCAAGTTGAAAAAAATAGAAGGAAGAAAGAAAAGCAAAAAAGAATAAAAGGTATTTGGAGAAGAATGTAAATAAAACAGGAATAAAACAAAAGGAAAGAGATAAAGGAATGAGATGTCGTTGAGTGGTTGATGATTAGCGTTGACATAATCATCATTATCCTCATCACCATCATCATCGTCATCACTGTGGTTGTCATCATCGACGTCATTGTCATCATCACCATCAAAAGGGAATTCGTGTACCGTTAGGTTGGGTTTAACTCCATAATTTAATTTTCATGAAACGTAATTTGTAAAAAAGTGAAAATATCAGATTAAATTAATGTGTGCGTGGGTATGAGTGTACTTGTGTGTGTTCGCATATGTGAGAGTATGCGCGTATGCATGTTTCTCTATAACTGTATATGAGTGTGTATGTGGGTATGTGCCAGTTCATATGTGTGTACATGTGTATGCATTTATGTGTATAGGTGTATATGTTCGAGTATGTGTGTTTATGTGAACATGTGTAGGTGTACGTGTGTACATGTGTAAAGTATATATATATATATATATATATATATATATATATATATATATATATATATATATACATATGTTTATGCGTATGAAAATGTGTATGCCAGGGAAAGTTAAATGGAGGGAGATTGAAGATGAATGGATACGTTTTTGCTTAAGTCGCCTCATCATCATTTCCCCATCTTTTTTCTCGTTTTTCTAACTGTGTATTTATTAAAGTGTGTATTAATATGTGTATGCGTGTGTTGTGAGTATATGTGTGATTGTGCGTATGTACATGTCTATATACATGCATAGTATATATACACAGATATATAAGATGGTGGAAGTTCGCTCCCCTGCTTGCAATTTTATCGGATGCAGCTGTGCATCGTTAACCAATTAGAGGAGATATCTTCTTGGGGTTAAAAACCGCAGTAAAATCCGTTCGAACGGAACAGCTATGTTGAAGTGGGACGAACATTACTTGCTAGTACAACTACCGTTTTCATCTCTTAGAGAGGTTTTAGAACAAGCATTTTTGCTTTTATATATATATATATATATATATATATATATATATATATATATATATATATAAAGAAGTATTATTACCCTTATTAATGATAATAATAAGGTAGCTAGCAAGTTTACACCTTTACAGGCGCAAAATATAAGCTAAATTTAGATTCAGTAAGGTATTTAAATATCACTTGCTATAATCGGAGCCATCGCACCAAAACCACACCGGTAACTCACTATTAAGATACACACGAGAAATGCAATGGACATAGGAGAAACAGGCTTACCTTGCGTGGAATACATAAGTAAGGGAATGTATATTTCAATATCAATTGGTTTCACCCTCAGTATGACAGATATTCTCTGTAAAGGTGTAAAGTTGCTAGCTACCTTATTATTATCATTCATAACGATAATAACACTTTTTTAAATTTAAATTCATACCTGCTCACGATAGTTTTGTTTTAAATGTCACGGGGG
>NC_142937.1:80055272-80057772 GCF_046866305.1 Octopus bimaculoides | reverse complement strand
AAAATCTTGCAAAACAAATATATATATATATATATATATATATATATATATATATATATATATATATATATATATATATATGGTTATTTGTTTTAAAGTATTTCCGAAACCTGATGGCGTCATTTTACTTCCGTATAAAATGGTTCTATGTCGTCAACTTACATTATAAAGCCTAAATTAATTTTACCGAATGCCCCTTAGTGCCACTCCGTTATTATTGCATATTAAATCATTCAAATAGACCGTTTCTTCAATTCTCAGCTGGTCTAATAATGTAGCTCCCGGAGATGTTAATTTTGATTATCATAAGATAAATGCATTATTTCACGGCTTTTACATAATTCTTGTTCATTATTTATCACTGTATCGACCAATATGCGTCGGAATATAAATTTAGTACATCTTAAGCAGTAAATCTGTAGCTTTATTAAATATTTCAACTCATATCACGAATTCACGTCTGTTTGTATCGTTTCACCTGCATCTTATTTACTTATATATTCAATTATAATCCGTGAAAATATTAACATATTTTATTTGCATTGTAGATTTTAAAGTTAATTGCTATCTTGTGATGACTGCGGACTGTTCAACAAAGAATGTCTCTGATCTTCTACTGACATTCTGCAACATAATTATCTTCTCTATTCTTAATATTTATGTTAATATTTCAGTCAGTTTATGTTGGTGAATTTCAATAGCTTTCGCTATTCCTACGTATCTCGTTAAATACTTTAGTAAATATTCCGCCATCATTTATGGTACAGAGATCGCTGACCAGAGGTCAGTTGACAGGAAGTATTTATCCAATGCTTTATAAATAAAATAGAAAATAAAATATAAATATGAAGAAACATTGTACGAAGTCGATAGTAAAGCAGCAAGAAAGCAAAGCAGAGGAGGAACCTGGCAGCATTCCTACACCATTGTCTTGAAGGGATTAGGACGAGATAAAGCCTGGACAAAAATAAGAGGAACATAGAAAGAAGTTGTAGTCCTCCGTCAGCTACGACGACGAGTGTTCCGGTTGATCTATCAACGAGACAACTTGCTCGTGAAACTAATGCGTAAGTGGCTGGGCAATTCACACACAAGTAGTTCTCAAGGAGATTCAGCGTGACACCGAGTGTGACAAGGCTGACCCATGTGAATTACAGGTACTACTTATGTTTGCCAGCTGAGTGGAGTGGAGTGGAGCAACGAGAAATAAAGTGTCTTGCTCACGGAGACAACGTGCCGCCAGAAATCGAACTCGCAACCTAACGATCATGAGCTGAATACCCTAACCACTAAGCCAAGCGTTTTCACCATAAAACGAAGTAGAATGGGGCTAACGGACCCCAACGTAAAGACAAGTCGGATAGTGGAGAACTCTCAAGAAGAGCTGTCTACCACTCTCTAGCACATGAAATTCACAATTATATGAAATGAGTTGAGGATATTTCAACTGTTTAGCTGGTACTACTACTACTACTACTACTACTACTACTACTACTACTACTACTATTATTATTATTATTATTATTATTATTATTATTATTTTAGTTTGACTCAGGTTCGGTCTTATTCCTGGCAGGATTTATGTGGATAGCGGGTTACTACCTGCAACCTTAGGTATTCACAAGTTTTCAATAGTCTTTCAAGTGCTTAGAACCTTCCTGATAATCCTTGCTATCCCTATGAAACAAATTTTCTGTAGAAGCACTGTCTCCCTGTTTGTTTGGGTGGTGATACTCCTGTTTGGATGGGTTTGTCGCCCCAGATGCTGATGCATATATCATTTAGCCTGGTCATATTGACATTTGTTTCTGTGGCTATTAGTCTTGTGGCAGCCCGTTTCACATCATTTATTATTGATGTTGTTTTATTATCAATTTTAATTTTTTGGAGGTACAATCGGTGGTCCATACTGAGAACTGTGGCTTTCAGTTCTTTGATCATGTTCATTTTTAGAGTATCATAATCATTAGTTTTCCCTTCACTGTTTCCAGGTTTTAGATTTGTTTCCTATTCCCTCCCCTTCATATTTTTGTCTGTGGTGTTCTGGTTTGGTGCATTTTGCTCATCATTGTACATTCCTATAATCTGCGTTTGTTGTCTTTCGTTGTTTACTGTGTTTTGGTTAGACTTGTTACGTCTGCCTTTGTGTTTTACAGTCCCAGTGCTTATGATATTATTTGGCGTTGCTGTGTGGTTACTATCTACGTTCTCCTGATGTATATTTCCTTTTAAGTGTTCTGTTTCTATTTCTGATATTTTTTGTTTGTTTGTTTTGAGAATATATCTTCGTATGTTAGCTAGTTTATTAAGGTTCATAGCTGTATCCAAATCTTTATTTAGGTTATTTTTCTTCCAGATTTTATATATATATATATATATATATATATATATATATATATATATATATATATATATATATATAGGTGCAGGAGTGGCTGCGTGGTTCTGGGTTCAGTCTCACTGCGTGGCACCTTGGGCAAGTGTCTTCTACTATAGCCTC
>NC_142937.1:80037772-80047772 GCF_046866305.1 Octopus bimaculoides | reverse complement strand
TCCGGATGAAAACCAAAACTTTCAGATAGGGACCGTCGGACTCTTACGTGAGTTGTTAGAAAGGATCACAAAAGTACAGCTCCCAAAATTACTGCAGAGCTTAATGACCACCTCGAGAACCCAGTTTCCACAAAATCTGTTCGCCGGGAGCTGCACAAAGCCAGATTTCACAGGAAGGCTGCAATCAGAACACGACTACTTTCAAAAACAAACGTTGCAAAGCGTTTAGAGTGGAGTAAAAACCTACAGAATTGGTCCCAAGAGCAGTGGAAGAATGTTATTTTCTCGGACGAGTCATGCTTTACCTTATTTCTGACAACCGGCCGAGTATATGTGTGGAGTAGGTTATATATAGGAGCACCCGATATATATATATATATATATATATATATATATATATATATATATATATATATATATATATATACATACATACATACACAGAGAAAAAGAGAGAGTTACTGTGACACCACACATGCAAAAAACTGTAGCATGCAAACTCAGCACTCAATGGTACGACTGTAACACACCTACAAATACACTAATGCCAACACACACAAGCCAAAAAATGTCGAGAAATCCTGGCACGCACACACACACACACACACTCATACACACTCGCACGCGCACATGCACACTGACATACCAAGATATTTAACGTAACGACTAAAGCTTCCCAAATTACCGAAATTTATCAATCTCAAGAAATCGGGAATATAAAACCAAAAATTTCATTTTAGCAGAACAGAACATTTTTTTTAGATTTTTTAACTCTCTTGGAATTTTGTTTACTGGAACAAAGCATTTATTTTATTAAAAAAAAAGAAGCTGTATAAACTTATCTAGGAAACTATTATATAAACTTGTGTAGGAAACTAACAACTATTTATACTTGTACAAGAAGCTAACAACTTACAAAAACATAAAGAACGGAGATATTTTCTTTAATTACTAAAAAGATATTTCAATCGCATTAAAGATATAGTTTTGTCTCGAGAAGCAACATTGTATGTAGTAAGGGACAGTTCTTTTGATGGAGTCTTCCATTCTGAACTCTATAGAGTTCAGAATGGAAAGCAAGAAATTCCTTCGACAAAGCGATGACCATTTTTTCTTACAATTCTTTGATAATATTTTGCTTTGAGATTTCTTTGAACAAAACAAGAAGTGAGTCAACAAAGAGTATTATTGGAACACTTCATGAATCTCGTCAGTATTTGTTTCCTTTGCTGTTTGATTCTCTCAGCAAGTGATACATTGAAGTATCTTGTCGATTCAATTCTTCGAGAATAAAGACTAATGAACTTTCTGTGGGGATTAAGTTGCATTCGTTCCGCCTTGTTTTCTTCTTCAGTTTTCATTGGTTTCAAAGTTGATACAACGATAAGGATAACATTAAATTCATTCTCTGAAAGATCGACAAATTGTATTATATTGATCATAACTTTGGCAATACAGCATTGAAGGAACACGAATCATTCTCAGATTACAAATAAACAATTCTATTTTGTATTATTGATTAATTCCAATTCATGACCATGTTTCTCTTCAACATATATCTGAAGAATTTCACTTTTGTTTGATATTTACGGAAGAAAAGAATCCTTCTGCACTCAGAAATCTTTCACTAAGTTCACTTTGCATCAGATCGGCATAATTGTTGAACTTATTAGTAACCGCAAAATCTACATTGTGATTAATATTCTCGAATGTTCCCTCAAACACATTGTTGTCGTTACAAGGCTCATAAATTTGAGAGAGAGAGATGTGGGCGTCACACAATAAATGCAAGCGGTTAATGTTGTTCTCAAATTTAAACATGAGACTCCATCAATTAAACCTGCAACTATATTATTTATTCAAACCAAGATTAAATTCGAAAAACTTTTTTAAAGAAATCCGATAATTATTTTCCTCGATAAATTACCATAAATGTTGATAATTTCCATATCCCAGAATTTACCAGAATGAGTGGACATTTATATGTGATTATACACAGTTATTTATGCATCTAAGGAATTACTGAGTTCCCTTTTCTTGAAGTTATTTCACTAATTTCAATATTTTCCTTTTCAAATCACATCGACGTTGAATCATTTCCGTTAAATGAAAACCCATTCTTTGACCCCGAACATCTTTTCTAATAAAGGCATTTTCAGCTTCTGCATTCATGGAAAATCTTTCCCAGTAACTTGTACGGATGTTATTTCTTCTATTTTTCCATAAAGAAGGTTGTTTTCTGTTGGTTGATTCTATTCATAATCGGTCCGTCTACTTCAATTCTATTTAGTTTCTCGAAAACTTCCGTTTTGAACGATGATTAAATGAGATAAAAGACTGTTTGTTGAAGCATTTTAAGGTGGTCTTGCAATTTAGAATTAACAATATGTCTAGAAATTCGCGAAAAATAAAATTCACTTCCGGTAATTCCCGATTGCCCTTTAAACCAAATTTTCGTTAATTCAAAACGGGAGAATCCTGAAAAAGAAATCCGAATAGTGATACACAAGAACACAAACATTCTTTGCTTAATGCCAGACTGAAATATCATGCAGTATTTAGTTATGCCTCTTTATGTTACGGTTTCAAATCCCACACAGATGGACTTTGAATTTTACCCCTGAGGTCTATCTAAACGACTTGCCCCTCTTCTCAAAATAGCTGGCCTTGTGCCAAACATTACAAAGAATTATTATTATTGTTATTAATATTATTATTATCAGTATTATCGTCATGCACATTTTATGCTATATCTGTATTTTTGATGTTCATAGTTTATTATGAAAGTGAAAAGCCCAAAAGAACAAATGCTACAACAACAAATCTAAATGGGTGGAAGTTGGTCTTAAAGCGGTACCATACAAGTATCTATAATAGCTTTACTATACAAGTCTAGGATTTTTGGGTCTTATAGTTCGCTCTGGTACTAAGGAGGGGCAATTTTATTTGCCGATTCTATTTTTATTTTCAGAAAATAATTGTTATATTATGAGCTTTTCACTTACGCAAGTTATTGAAAATCTAGGATGTCTTTCTCAATGAAGGCTTTCATAAATAATCTTTTCAAATGGTTTTACCAAAAATGTTTGTTTTAAAAACATTTCATTTCATATTCTACAAACTTCGTATTCATACATTGTTGATGATTTCGTCATAAACGTTCCTAGTCAATGTTCTGTTTTCATCGTTTTGATGTGACTCTGACTGATTTGAAAGAGACATGGCTAGTATTTCTAGTAGATCGAGTAACCCCATAAAAACTCTCACATTTGTGAATGTGTATGTGAATATGTGTTCAATGGTTATCTTTTTATATGAATACAACTCACAGACATATTCACAAATATGAATTGTATGTGAATAATAGCTATGGCAGATGATGAATGTCAAAGGAAATGGTTTTTGTCCAGAATATTAGCATAACATTTTAGTGCAATATCTTAACCGAAAGTTCTTCGTACATAAACAAAACGGAAAATGACAAGTTTCAGAAAATGAATTTTGTTCATAAGGAATGCTTTCATGACGTTTTAAAATTTCACAATTGTTGTATAACAATTGTTGTATAACAAATATTTAAGTGGAAAATTACATATTTACTTTACAAACGAAATTGATATTTTTACAGATTGAGAGTTTTGGTAAAATAGCTTACCCACCTCAAAAATAGTCCTTTACAATATTGATAATGTTGACAATGTTGAATGATGAGAAATATCTAAGACTGATTTACAGGAGATATTTAAATGTTAAAACACTGGCAAAGACAATATCAAGGATTTATCACAACAGAAAAGCATCAATATCCAGAGGATGTTGGAGAACGTTGTCATGGCCAACACAGAAAATGTTAATGGAAGCGGTTAGGGTAGACCTGAATTCAATACGACGAAAGGTAAACAAGCAAAATGGTGTGATTCTTTGACACGAACTAGTAGATTCTGACATATATGTCGGGTAGAGAAAGAACCCAATTTATATTTTCTCTGTTTAAGTTATATCTTTTCACTATTTTATAATTTTATATTTCTTCTGTGTTTAATCTTTTTGAATGATTCATTGTATAAAGTCTTTACTCTTCCTCTCTTTTTTTGTATATAACTCTTTGTTTTGTTTACTCCCGCGTGTTCTTCATCATCTCATTTGCATGAATGCATGGAATGCTGTTGCTAATAAATTCTTATTATTATTTATTTTATTTTACTCTGTCTCCATTCTTCAACTAAATCTATTATGACATTTTAACGTAGAGCAGAAATCTGGTGAAATATATTTCCATGCTTTCGCGTTTCTACTATTGTTAATATTTTCTGCTGAATTTCAACACATCTTACGAATGCGATTTTCTCAACAGCATAAGAGGACGATTTTGCCACGAAATTCTTCGATGCTTCTGATTTGTATCACGCTACATTGCTTCCAGTGCTTTTATAACTGCATCAAGGATTCCATATTCCATGCCTTACATATTCTTATCGCTAAGCCTTATCTCTGGAGTAGAATTTCACATTATTGTTGAAATGTGTTGTATTGGTTTTTAAATAATGCTGACTTCTTTATTTGGCAGAAGATTCTCAGAAACACAAAATATTTAAATAAATATATGATAGATACAGCTTCGTGTGATAAATACAGCGATAGATACAGCTTCGTGTGATAGAAACGGATAGATACAGCTTAGTGTGCACACATCTACATACGTTGAATGCAGTGCTACTTTACCAACCAACTCTCTCTACAATGTAACAATTTCTACATCCAACTATATTATTGTCTTTAATACCATCAACCGTTTGTTGCTTATAATTGACTCTATCAACTATTATGTCACTAACTCTCAATTAGCCTTTCGTCAGATTAACGAATGTTATTAGGCTGAAACTTCGAAGTCACTGTCACCCCTCTACTTGTAACAGTTTAATATATATGCACTCTACCCCCAAAGTATTGAGTAATTTTTCAGTTTAATGTTAGATTATTTTTATATATGGGTGCAGGACTGGCTATGTGGTAAGAAGCTTGCTTCCCAACCACATGGTTCTGGGTTCAGTCCCACTGTGTGGCACCTTGGGCAAGTGTCTTCTACTATAGCCTCGGGCTGACCAAAGCCTTGTGAGTGGATTTGGTAGACGGAAACTGAAAGAAGCCCACCATATATATATATTTGTATATGTTTGTGTCTGTGTTTGCCCCCACCGTCGCTTGACAACCGATGTTGGTGTGTTTATGTCCCCCACAACTTAGCGTTTCGGCAACAGACACCGATAGAATAAGTACTAGGCTTACAAAAAATAATTCCTGGGGTCGATTTGTCCGACTGAAGGCGGTGCTCCAGCATGGACGCAGTCAAATGACTGAAACGAGTAAAAGAATATAAAAAAGATCGACGTCGACCATTTTTCTTCAATAATCATTTCGAGCTGTCCTCTGGGTTACAAGGCCTGCCCTTGATCTACAGAAGCAACGATGACATCTGTTGCAGCTGAAGCTCTTCGACGCTGCAGAGAAGTGACGCCTCTCATGCGCGCTTTCATAGTCTCTCGGCTGAAATTACGTATTCTCTCTCTATGGCTGGAACGACAAGCTTCAGCGATCTGTACCATTCATCGCACTGCAGGACCTTCTTCTTCCAGGTGTCTGAAGAGATATGCAGTATAATCTACAATATATGAATCCCGTTCTGTGTGTGTGTGTGTGTGTGTGTGTGTGTGTGTGTAAAAGATTATAACAGCCGTATTTTCAACTGATTGCGCTGAAATTTTACACATAGGTAAAGGATGTCACAGTGGGTGCATCAGTTAAATTTCATAAAAGATCACATGTGATTGCAGTAAAGATCGATATCATTCTAGAATGAACGGTAATCGAACACGTGCATCCAGGCATTTCATTCTGTGTTTAATAAATAATCTGACACAAAAGAGTCAGAAAACAATGCAATTATTTTGAATAAGTGAAAATAAAAAATAAAATATTAACTTTAACGAATAAATGGCACTAAATGGCGATCAATCAACTCTGTGAATATGTTCTCACAACAAAATTCAATTTACAGTAGAAAACGACAAATTGATAATTGAACGTGGAAATTTCGGTGACAAATATCTGAAACTTTGGCTAACAGTTTCTTGTATAAAACAAGAAATGAGCCGTATTTTTCGACTTTTGCGTGACTCGCTTGATTTGACACGTGCATGCCCATTATTTATTCTTTAATTCCATTTCATGAAGAAGGAATATTAATATCAACATTTCAAATTACAAGTTATTTTTTATCAGTAAGCATAACTAAACGCTGTTTTGGCAAATTCTTGTTATCATTTTCACAAACTTTACAAATCAAATTCATTGGTTACACTCTAATAAAAAAAAACGCTATTCGGTCGATTCTGGTAGTTTATTCATTCACAAGTTTCGTTAGTTTATCGGTCAACATCACACATTGCCGAACCCTATATCTCAATTGAAGTTTTCCGGTTTTCATTCAATTACAGATTCTCGATAGGATGCCTCAAAAAAGCAAGAGTCACATTGGCAGAAAACCAAAAAATGCTTCCGTTTTGCGTTCCTCGTGGGAAAGCGAGGCAGAAGAACAATGTGTGCTTCGGTGTACTCGCAATGCTGCTTCTACTTCAACCGCCAGAGTATCACAGACTGACTACTCAACAAGCAGAACTCCGGTGTGCTCGCGATACTGCCTCTGCTTCAAATAGCCGTGCTTTAGAGACTGTTGAACAAAGGGTCACAAGGCTTGGGGTTGATTCTCAACGTAAAATGCGTTCTCATGTTTTTCGAGGGTTTCTTCCTGTTACTGGTCTAACAAGGCCTTTCATTACATCCCCCATGAGGACTACGCACCACACCCACGTATCATCGCTGGCAGCGTGTCTACTGTTTGCGTGCATTATAACGCAATGAAGTGGCCAACAGAATATACCAGTATATGCTGCTCCAATGGAACGGTTAGCTTGCCTCATTTACAAGTCGGTGCTGAACCTTTGAAGTCCCAGCTGCTCGGAGATCATCCAGATTCTAAATACTTTCTTCGGAATATAACAGCCTACAATTTCGCTTTCCAAATGACAAGCTTTGGTCATACAATAATAAGAGATGGACATTATATGCCCACCTTCAAAGTACAAGATCAAATTTACCACCAAATTGGCTCCCTTATGCCGCAAGATGGCGATGAACACAGATTTCTCCAGATTTACTATGGGGAACGGACCTGAGGAAATTGCACGAAGAGCTTCAGTTGCTACAAGAACAAGACTATCACTTCTGCAGCCCCTTCAATATATGATTCATACCATAAAGCTAAAGATAGCAGCACGCTATGAGGTGTGGAATTCCATTGTTTTGGTTCAGAGACCGTGGTATGCATGGAAAGGTAAGCATCCATCCCAACGTCCGTAGACAATAGAAAGATGTCATTCAAAGCTGATGACCACGAACTCCAACCGTCCAACCACATCCCGATCAGCGGAGAACGTGGCAAAAGTGCAGGAAATGTTTAATCGTAGCCAGCAAAAATCAACACACCAAGCAGCTCGTGAAAGTGAACTAACAAGACACACAAAGAATTGAATTTTCGTCCGAGGAAACCCCATTACGTGCAGCAGCTAAAACCCGAAGACTGTCACCGTAGAAGTCCAGATATCACTTCATGTGATTTTTACCTGTGGGGTTACACAAAAGAGGAGGTGTGTAAGACAAAACCTCGTACATTTGAGGACTTGGAGACACGGTTTCAGGAGGTTCTCAATGGTATTCCAGACAACGTCCTTCAGAAGGTTGTTCATTCCATCCCTGGGCGTTTGAGGAAACTCGTTGACACCACTGGTGCTTACGTTGAAATATGAAAATATACTTTCATTTTCCCATGTAATAAAGGACATGTATCATTTGTTTCAATAAATTTATAAAAGAAATATGGATTTTATGACCAATTTTTAATACCTACTAACTTTTCACCCGCCTTGAAGATGTAAGTATACATATATATATATATATATATGTATATATATATATGTATAGATATAGATATAGATATAGATATATATATAGATATAGATACGTGTGTGTGAGTATACATATGTGTGTGTGCATGTGTGTATACATGCATGCATGCTTGTATGTATGTATGTATGTATGTATGTATGTATGTATGTATGTATTGGGATGTTTGTGTGTAAAACTTTTACGAGTTAATGATCCGAAACAAAGCTGTTCAGTGGAACAAACGTGATAGTTAGAAGACAAACTTTTACGTTTAATGCTGTGTGAAAGACGTTTGAAAAGAAGTCATCACGCCCACACACTCGTACACACACACACACACACACACAAACACACACACAAACACACATACGTGTGTATATTTGTGTGTATACATTTATGTACAGTTAAAGCAACAGTATCATATGCATATTCACATGCAAACTGTTTTTTTTTACTAAAAATTCTACAACAGATATATGTAGGACACACTGATACACACACACACACACACGACCACACATACACATACATACACACACACATACATATATATATATATATATATATATATGTATTATCAACTGAAATCATACCTCGACATTTGTAAAAGTTTTATTCTTTCTCAATTTCTTTTATCTCTGAAGTAATTTTATTTTTATTTTTAAGTTTTGCAAATATTTTTTATCAGCTTTTTTCATCGCCCAACTTTTCTCATTCTTCATTTTTTTCCTTTCAAATCTATTTTCTTCTTTTCTTTTAACGTCTTTTTTTATTTTCTTTCTTTATCTTATTTTTGTTTGATTTTTTCCTTTATATTCACATTTCTACACAAATTCACTTATTTCCCCCTCGTCCTTTTTTTAAATTTTCGCTTTACTCGCCATTTCTCTCTTTTTGTTATACTCTTTTTATCGCATGCATTTTCTCTTTTCATTCTTTCTCCATTATTATTATTGTTGTTGTTGTTGTTGTTGTTGTTATTATTATTATTATTATTATTATTATTATTATTATTATTATTATTATTATTATTATTATTATTATTATCATCATCATCATCATTGTTATCATTATTATTATTATTATTATTATTATTATTATTATTATCATCATCATCATCATCATCATCATCATCATCATCATCATCATTATTATTATTATTATTATTATTATTATTATTATCATTATTATTATTATTATTATTATTACTATTATTATCATCATCATCATCATTATTATTATTATTATTATTATTATTATTATTATTATTATTATTATTATCATCATCATCATCATCATCATTATCATTATTATCATTAATATTATTATTATTATTATTATTATTATTGCTATTATTATCATTATTATTATTATTACTATTATTATTGTTGTTGTTGTTGTTGTTGTTGTTGTTGTCTTTGCACAGCTTTTAATGATGGAAATGCACTGCGGTGTCAGCTGTCCCCTACCAGGGAACTAAGGTAACACCCCTTATTTTTCGGGAACCATCCGGAGTATACCAGCGGTTCCAAGTAGTGTTATTTTCTGCAAGTGCTCACCCTATTTGTTTCACGTACTTCTCAAGATTTTTATTCGCTGTTCCCAGGGCTCTGACAATTACTGGCACTACTACCACCTTTTTCAGCGACCTCAACTTCTTAACCTCCCAAGCTAACCTGTCATATCTATCGAATTTTCTTTCTTCCTTATCGCATACCTTGTTGTCAGCTGGGCATATTATATCTGTGATCCAGCATCGTTTGCATTCTTTTTCAATTAGCACTATATCAGGTTTCCTATTCTCTATCTCTTGGTCGCACTGAATCATAAAAACCCATAGGATCTTTGCATTATCATTTTCGATAATGCCTTCGGGTTTATGTTCGTACCATTATTATTATTATTATTATTCCTTTGTAACACAGTGTAGGTAGAAATGCACCGAAGTCTTTAGTCATCTGTCAAGTAACAACAAGGACCTCAAACAGATAATACTTTC
>NC_142937.1:80022772-80032772 GCF_046866305.1 Octopus bimaculoides | reverse complement strand
ACCTTTTTTATCGAACCTAAGCTTCTTACTCGTTTTAGTATCCTGTCTCCTATCGAAGCATACTCTATTATTATTATTTAAAATGTTAGGTTTGTAGGAAGGGTTATCATTTGGTATTTTTTCACAACTAAGTAAGTTAGTAGACTTTCTATTACTCAAACTATCATTTTTTTCCCCTCTATTAAAAGGAGCAGAACTCTCAGGACTGAGAAAAGTAATTTCCTAGTCATATGCCGCTTTAGACAAAGCAAGCATAGTGGCATGAAAGGGAATTAAAAATATCAATGTTTGATGGTAATTTAGTAATTCTCCTAGAAATACTTTTAACTACCGATTTTAATACATTGGGGGGTGATTTGATAATTTGTTCACATATCTTGTAACCTCACCATCTTTCCTATAGGAGTAGTATAATTTAGAGTTAATGTTTAAAGTAGCAACATAATGTTTAAAGTACCAACATTGTTTAAAATATTTAACTATAGTACTACATGATAAGACTCCCCCCTGTTTCATTATGAATGGTCTGCTAGTAGGTGACCCCCATAATTATCAGCTAACATCTTGTCTTAAGTCTTCCTTTACCAAACCTCATGATATTGCTTCTAATAAATTTCGATTTTTATGACTATACCAAGTGTGATGTCTGTCTGCTCCCTCAGCCCTACTCCTAACAGATACTGCCCCTTTGTTTTCTCAGCCTTAGATATACAGGGATTTGATAAACTAGTCTATAAATTAAAACTGACCCCATAAAAACAAAAAATCATTGACAGGCAGAGTCTGTAACAAAGTATATCTTCTTTAGTAACTTCTATGCTGAAGTGAAGACAGCATGTTCTTTGTTTATCTCCTCAACTTCTTGGAGATTGTAGGTATGATTATATTAATGTGACCATCTGTTCTAATTTAATTAAATTCTATGTCTTTGTGCAGCTGAGGATTGTTCTGCATTTTAAATTGATGTAATGATTGCATTGTTCAATTAAATGGAGTTGCATGAAATGATCGGACTGCATTATCTCTGGATATCCTTGTTGCTTTTATATATATATATATATATATATATATATATATATATATATATATATATATATATATATATATATATATATATATATATATATATTCATTTAAAATACAGAGATGCCTGTAATAGGACATCTAACAATATATTATATATATATATATATATATATATATATATATATATATATATTCATTTAAAATACAGAGATGCCTGTAATAGGACATCTAACAATATATTATTAATATATATATATATATATATATATATATATATATATATATATATATATATATATATATATATATATATATATATATATATATATATATATATATATATATATATATATATATATATATATATATATATATATATATATATATATATATATATATATATATATATATATATATATATATATATATATATATATATATATATATATATATATATATATATATATATAAGGCAGTTGTAATTTGCCGACTTTCCTTCTCACTAGGACTTTGTTCTTTGTTAAATTACTTCTCAGATGCTTTGGTTCCAGTCCTTGCTTTTACAGCTGAAATTTCTTTAATTTTAGTATAGATTCAGCTGCAAAGACAACGTTTTCGGCATGGAGGAACTCGCATAGACAACCAATCTTAAACTTCTGTTATGGCCTGGAGGAATATGACAAAGAAAAGGACGTTGCGAACTGATCCTCGGTGAAATCCAATCTGCACATTACACCCGTTGCTGATTTCATTGCCGACTTTCACTTTATGCTTATATAGGGATATATTCATGTTTGTGTGTGTGTGTGTGTGTGTGTGTGTGTGACAATAATAAACCGTATGGTATACACCTGGTAGTTTGTAGGTAGAGCGAGTTCACCGGTTCAGTCTTCGTTGAACATTTGATTAATGAGAAAGACGGAAGATAGAAGATAGAAGAATGTTTAGTGATCACTACAATTGTTTCGAGGCATCTGGCATCGATCCCTCGCAGGTGAGATTCTGAACATCTGGTTTAGGTGTATCCCTCGGTGCAGGTGTGTCCCCTCGGTTGATTTCAATAGGTATCTCATTAAAATAAACTCGGACGAGATTTTATTTTTCTGCATGTACACCTGTTTGGTTATGAAACGTGTGTAATGGAGAATAAATAATACCCCAATATTTTTCCAGTTTTCTGTTTTCATATATATGTATATATATGCATATGTGTGTGCATGTTTGTGTGCATGTGTGTGTGCGCGCATGTGTGTATGCATGTGTGTGTGTGTGTTTGTGTATGTTTGTGTGTGTGTATGTGTAAAGTCCTCGCCAACTTGATGTCCTCAATATATTTGAATTTATTCTATTGAAGGTGTGACTCTATCTATAAATATTCTGTTATTATCCTTAAACGTGCTCTAACACACACACACACACACACACACACACACACACACACACACACACACACACACACACACACACACAAACATATGGTGAACGTGCGTGTGTACGTATGTGTGTATGTATGAATGTAATATAAGTGGGTGTTTTTTAACGTTGCGTTAGTTTCAAGTTTATATTCGTGGGGAATTGAAATTCAGTAGAGTATGTTAGCTTTTGTTTTATTTATTAGCTAACACAACATTAACGAATGATATCAAATAGAGACAATTCGGAAACGGAAGTGTGTCAGGAGCTCGACTCGCTAGGAGCTTACATTTTATTCACTATCAGCTTACGATAGCACAATCTGAAGGAAACGAGATCAGGAAATGGAACACCTGTTAGCATCAAACTCATTACAGAAGAGAAGATACGACTTTTGTGCGTCGGCGAGAAGAAAATGAGATATTGTCACTTTACCTGCCGGACGATGGTGACCTTCACGACTTGGCTGCAAGACTATGTTAGAAAGTTTTAAAGTTTATCTAAATAAGTGGATTGTAATTTCGGATGTGCTCACTGAGTTCTCTCCGGTTGCAATTGACTGTGTCTGCGCCTCTTCAGTTCTGCACCAGCATTCTATATCCAGACTATGAATTCATATTCTTACTAATAATAATTGGAGCATTAGTTAATGCTTAAAGGAGAATCTGGATAAACTGGGATTTTCAGAAGGAGAAATCGACCGGCTAATTCGTACATTACAAGTGCAATCTGTGAGTGGAACAGTAAAAATATGCAAGACTTTTCTCGAGTTCCAAGTGTGAATTTATCTGTGTTAACTACCTCTCAAAGATGGAGCTTTGTATCTTCGTTGGAAATCGGATCCCTCCTCGGTGGAAGATTTATAATAATTAAAATATAGAAGAGACATACATACATACATACATACATACATAGATACATACATACATACATACATATGTTTGAATCATCTGAAAAATTAACAAAACCGTTACGTTCAAGAATTTGTTCTGCAAGATTCCTGATGTGAAATCGTGTGTTGAAACAAATATTGTTGTTTCGGGATGGACACTTCTTTCCCTTTTTTTTTTTTTTTTTTTTTTCCAAATAAACACACGCACTATATATTCGGGTGTAGAGCAGAATTATGCCGGAACGATCGTTGTGATAAATAATGTTTCCAGCATATTCTTTCTACTGTATTAATTATTTAATATCTATATATATAGAGAGAGGTTAAGAGAGGTAACGGTGTCAATAAGACCCAAAGGTGTCAGGTAATGCTGAGTAAGTGCTATGGATAGATTATAGTTAAGCTCCAGATTTGGTGATTGTGCGAATGAAGAGTCCAACGTATGTCATATATCAGCATGTGTATATATAAAAAGATTTTCAGAATGAGATAAAAATCCAAGGCTGTGAAAGATTTTAGAACATTTATAAAGAGAAGGTCTTACAGCTGTTACCATGATATTTTATATACTCCTTCATCGGAGACGGTGTAAGAAAGTGGTTAAGCAATAGTTATTCTAGATAAGATATGAAATAGAGAGTGAAGTGGAGGAATGAAACTAGATCTGAGATATGCAGGGATATTGCATTTGTAGATCCATTATTTAGGCAGAATGGTATACATATAAGATTCCTGTATTTTGAGATTAAGTTCCAATAGTATTTAAAATTGGTCATTCCAAGTATAGAATTTTTACACGGTGTTATTGAATCGAGGGTTTTATTTAAAGTGACTTAAAAGTTGGGGATGTTATTTGTAAGGTCAAATCGAAAACAGGAAGAGAGGAACAAAGAAAAGGAAAAAAAGAAAAAAGGAAAAGAGAAAGGCGGAGAGAGAGATAATAAAGAAATGAAGAGAGGGAAAGTGTACTGGTTAGTGGTCAGTCAAGATAAATTGATAGAAGGAATGCGGAGGTGAGAGTGATAGAGAGAGAAAAATATGGGAATGTAAAAAGATGATAGGGTGTGTCCGAGTGAGTTTTATCTTGGGGGGGGGGCTTTTGTTCGGATCCCGTACAATCCTAGCGGGTACCGTATTAGCTTTTACCAGTTAATATGGTTAACGTCCATATGGGTGTAGAAAATCTCCAGCTAGTTGATTTTACTATCCACAGAAAATCTTCAAATCGGTAAATTCATGTCTCTATAGAGACTGCATGTTGTCGGTAGACAAGAAATAATAAATTAACAATAAGGAGAATAGAGATTTATATATCCAGTTTTTAATCTGCTATCAATCACCTACATATATGCATCTGCTGCAATTTCGTGCACACTGCAAAATTTTGTTTCTTGGTGTGCATTTTGGTGTTAATTGCCGCTTCTTCAGTGTGCTATTAACAGCGTTTTGGAGCCCACCTCAATTAAATACAACTAAATACGTGGAGTTAGTAATCTAAAAATAGCCTAAATTCCGACCTGTTCAATTCTACAGGTTAGAAAAACAAGTGACCAGCCGTCCAAGAATGGGCCAGTGGTCAGCAAGTGCATTTTGTCTTGGAGTGGTGAATGGTAGTATATTAAGTATCAGGCTACTTAGTGTATGTTGATGTTATTATTGTTACTACTATTATCATCCCAATCACTACTAATACTACTTCTACTCATATCATTATTACTATTATTGTTAATGAGCTTTTGTTCTATTCTTAATTTACTAATTTTATAATTAGATTTATGGATATCGTTAATCTTTTTCCTTTATCGCTCTTTAATATTAATTAAGTTTATTTATTTAGGAGATTATATTTAATCAGTTACTCTACTTGTTATTGTTTACTTGATTTCTATCCTAATTTTAGTATTACGTATCATTCAATCACTTAAATCGATTAAATGAATGTTTTAACTGATGAACACAACGTGACGCTCTTTCATGTCTTCGGTTTATTAATTTGTATTTTGATGTAAGAATTTGGTATATTTCTTCAACACAAACGGTGTAAAATTTGTATTGAAGAAATTTACCTAATTATATATATATAATTATATATATATATATATATATATAAGCAATCCTATCATATACCTATATATATATATATATATATATATATATATATATATATATATATATATATATATATATATATATATAGGTATATGATAGGATTGCTTCAATATTTCAGGGGTGGTCTGAAGTATCTAAGCAACCAGGGGATAGTTAAATCCGAAGGCACTGCTGGAGATTACTTGTGTGGGTACCGTCTTTGTTAGAAGGTATCCAGAGGCAGGTAATTTATTGTTTAAACCGCAATATATATATATATATATATATATATATATATATATATATATACATACATACATATATATGACACCACCGGATTGAATGGTACTGGCCAGGTGTCGAAACCATAATGATATCCGTGGAGCAGCTGATGATGGAGGTATGTTGGATTGTTGGTATGACTGTGGAATAGTATTATAACACATCCTTTTGATATATATATATATATATATATATATATATATGCAAAGATTTGTAGAGGTAACACACGAGTAACTAGATATTTATGGAAAACAAGACTGAAAATGCTACTTTCTTAAAATTGGGTACATTTTAATTTTCCTTTTACATGTTTCGGCTTTTGAAAAACCTTATCAAAAATATGTACTAAAATGGAATATGTAAAGAGAAAAGAACTATTAAAAAAATTAAGATTAACATTCATAGTTTACTTTCCTTTTTCCTGCAAGAAACACGTGATAATATCCTTTGGTTCTGATAGCATGACAAGTTCAACTGACTGTGACCACAAACTACTACTATCTGTTTTTGTAAATTAGATAGTGTGGTCAAGACTTGATTTCTTAGGAGTGGCTGAAGCAATCGAATAACTAGCAGGAGTAATAATAATAGTCATCGTGGTGAAGTTGTTCCCCCTGGGGTTTTAATAGGAATCGGGTTCTTCGCCCCCTTGTCTTTATTTCTTATACATACATAAATATACACACTTACCCCTATACACATTAACACAGAAGAAGATTTTATCAAAAGTATGTCTGAAAAAAGTAACTTTTGTAAGATGTTCATGAAAAAAAAAACAGATATAAAGTTTCGTTCATTAAGTGGAGACTTGGAGTATACTCAGAGAAGCAAGTCACATGACACTCACTCATTATTATTATTATTATTATTATTATTATTATTATTATTATTATTATTATTATTATTATTATTTCGTTTATTATTATTAAACCTTGACATTTTATGTATTGTACTAATAATAGCTTTCCTACACGTACAGATATTTCTACTTTATTCCTATTTTATTTTAGTTATATTATTTAAATAGTAGGATACGTTATTTGAATTTATAAAAACCTGAAGAGTGACTTCATTGTGAGTAGAATTTATCTTGAGCGATTTATTGTGAATTGTACAGATTTTTTCTGCTATTATGTGGCCACGAAACGCGCGTAGTCTAGAATTCACCTTCTTTTTTATAAACTTACTAAACTGAATTAAATTTTTAATCTAATATTTTATAGATTTTATGGATTATAAACTTTTCTTTTAGATCTTATAGATTTTTAAATTAGTATTTTGTAGAGTACGTTTTTCTTGATAGTGCCTGATCTCCTTCATTGTTTGAATTGCATTTTGGTGGTTCTTAAATTATCAATATATATATATATATATATATATATATATATGTATATATAAAAACGAGTATATACATACATGCCTATTTTTCAACATATAAACGTGTGTGTGTGTGTGTGTGTGTGCGTGTGTGTGTGTGTGTGTGTGTGTGTGTGTGTGTGTGTGTGTGTGTGCGTGCGTGCGTGCGTGCGTGCGTGCGTGCTGATGTCTTAAGTTTTGGCATTACATATAATTATGATGTAGAATAAAAAAAACGAAAGCCATAGAAGATGTCTGTAGATTCTAAATGAATTTAGTGGCTGAATGAAGAAATGAGAAAATGGTTGCATTATTAGTATGTTCGGCTTAAAAACAGAGAAGCGGGAAATCTTTTTCAATCAAAGAATTTCCAGTTCAGTCATTGCCAGAAATATAATCAATGGCAGCGACATTGACAGAACCAGGAGTTGTTCAATAATTGAAAACTTACAACTTCCGTCATCATTTAATACATTACATGGATACTAAATGTATGTGTGTGTATGTGTATGTGTGCGTCAGTGTATAAACATATGTGTGTATGAATATATATGCGTGTATTTATGAGGGCAGAGGGGTGATGATGAGTTGAAAGTGCATATTTGCGTACGTATGTGTGTGTGTGTGTAACATGTTTACATATATGAATGCGTTTATATGTATACATATATATATATATATATATATATATATATATATATATATATATATATATATATATATATATATATATATATATATATATATATATATGTATATATGTATGTAGGCGGAAGATAATCTATCACCGAATATTAATGTCTTGTTCCTTCAGAAATCTCATGAGTTTGTTGTTCCACGTCAAAAAGTCGAGCCCACCTTAACTTCATAACCTGAATATATTAACAGTAGTCACTTCAGCTTCGAATGAGATGAATGTCGAATCAATCACTGCATAATATACATCTTTATATTCATTTATTGTTGTTTTACTACAGCTGAGGGAATATAAGTGGTTCCATTCGGAACTAAATCTCTCTGAAATAGAAACAAATCTCTTTCGTACATATCGTAGTTTACATGTAAATTACTCTAAGCTGGCAATATCTTTTATCAAAGAAATACCACTTTTCACATGGCTAATTAATTAACTATTCTGAAATATTGTGACCTGTGTATGTATTTCGCATAGATATTATAGTATTGGCTTTGTGTCTGGGGTATATCGTAAATTCTATATCATACATTCTCTGTTCTTGTTCTACGAATAACTAATTGTGTTTTTTTTTAGCTTTTCACCAATATTACTATATATAAAAAAAAACTGAAAGAAAAATAAATTTTATTCGTTTAAAATAAGCAATTTAGTTTATAAATTTCTCTTTCATTAAATCGTTTCTAAATCAAGAGTACAAGTACCATTATTAATGTTGAACGTTTAAAGAATTTTAATATTTTCACAATTTATCAAAGAAATTAATTTTATTACATACAATGAATTTTTAAAAAGTAGGCAAATGAGTACAAATAAAATTTAACAGAAATTTATAAATTAAAAATTTGCTTCATATGTTAGTCAAGTAAGTATGCAGTCCAGAAAATTAGACTGATATGATCGATTACCAAGGTAAGGACCTGCGAGTCATTGTCTGCAGGAAACATTTACGATGGTGGAAACTGAGATCAGACCTTAATGTTTTTTGTTCTTTTTTCCAGAATTTACTCCGCTAAACGGTATTGCTTCGCCTCATACTCAAGGTACATGCCACTTGTGAAGAAGTGAAAGCATTATAAATTATTTTGATTCTTATAATGGGCAATAAGTTTCTAGTTTTCATGTCATAAATTTAATCATACGCGGTTAATCACGTTTTTATGCATTCAGCAATAGAAATGAACTGTATATAATCAGCCGTAAATATTTTAATTTCATTTTAAGCACAAAAATAATTATTGCATCTCGAATTTAATCTGCACATTTCAAGAATTTATATTTATAGTATTTTTCTTTTTAGCAAGAATATTGTAAATCTTATATCATATCCATGCACACATATACAGGTTTGCAATCATGGATTTCGTTGAATGTATAGATCTGTATGCGTACACATATTACAACTGTAAGTGCACACATATTAAGTTCATCGACTTATCCGTTGTTGCCGCTGTGTTTGTTGCAAGCCTCGCAGTTAGTTGACCGCCTGAACTACTTCCAGTTCGTCTTACCAGAATAACTGTTGCTGTGTATTTTCTTACGCACCTATTTACACAGCATATAAAGAAGCGGCAGAGAAAGTAGTAGTAGTAGTAGTAGTAGTAGTAGTAGTAGTAGTAGTAGTAGTACAGCAGCAGCAGCAGCAGCAGCAGTAGTAGTAGTAGTAGTAGTAGTAGTAGTAGTAGTAGTAGTAGTACAGCAGCAGTAGCAGTAGTAGTAGTAGTAGTAGTAGTAGTAGTAGTAGTAGTAGTAGTAGTAGTAGTACTAGTAGTAGTAGTAGTAGTAGTAGTAGTAGTAGTAGGGAAATTTTATTTCATGTTCCCAGTGAAACAGTTTTTCCCTGCGATCGAAACCAAATTCGTTTCCCTCAAAAGTTTACCATCGCATACACTCACAGCACATACACACACACACACACATTTGTGCATGCTGTCTATTGTATATGTCATACGATCTATTGAAGCAATCCTGCTTTAAATAAGCCACCGAAGTGATGTATTTAATGGGTAGGAAAATAATACTTTAAGATACATTCACGCAAATACATTTAAAGAAAAAATAATAACACGGTGAAATACGAGTGAAAATATGGAAGCCATCGAGATGACTGGAAGAAAAACAAAACCTTAACTCAAATTAGGTTAGCAGTATATTTGTAGAAGTGAGTATGAATTGATTAGCCTGAAAAAAATGTTTTCTTTTTACATGTTCCACTAAATGTAATGTAAGATATGCCCTGGAAACTTTTA
>NC_142937.1:79982772-80015272 GCF_046866305.1 Octopus bimaculoides | reverse complement strand
TGTGTCTCACTCATTTGGTTTTTTGCCTTTTCCCGTTTTGTCCTCCTCTTTGAAGATACTGTCTAATAAATCAATGTACGGTTTAACCAGGGTGTGTGAACGAATGAATTCGTCCTCCTTTTTCCTTTCTATTTGAGCCATAGTTCGGTGATAACGAAAGATCCTCAAGGTCTGGGCGATTAGATTTTTTAGTGGTGAACCTTCTTCTAAGTTCCATGCCAGGAACATTGTTTTTATATCCTCAAACTACCAGTTTCTATGGATTTTAAAGATAATGGTATCCTTGGTGCTTAGGCGGTTTTGCTGAGGTCTGTGTTGCTGAGATTGAGAGGAAGAGTGGATAGGAAGTAGAGACATGCATGCAAAGAGAGGGGGAGAAAGCGATGGAAAGCAGAGAGAGGGTAAGAGAGAGGAATGTGGAGATAATCAGGACAAGCAGAGACAGAAAGAAAAAAAGAAAAAGCGAGAAATTGATGTAAATGGAGGTGTTGAGACAGAGCGGGGAATAAGAGAATTAGAGAAATAAATTGATGTAGATGGAAATGAAGAAATAGAGAAATTGATGTCGATAAAGAGTGGCCAATATAGATATAAATGAAAATGTGTAAATAAAGAGATAGAGAGGAAAAGGCAAGGAGATAAGAAAGGGAGGCGGGATAAAGAGATAAACCAGTGTAAATGGTGATAAAGACACAAGTCAGAGACAGCGATAAAAATTCACTCTGACACCGTGTTAATAAAAAAATTTATCAAAATATATCGAGGAAGTCAGAAAAAAAAATAGGAAAACAACAACAAAATTTTCACAACTCTGGACGACTGTGAGCCCAAGGAGAACTGCAGCAGCAGCAAAGCAAGGATTCTCCAGGAAAAACAGAAGTCAACGAAGAAGATGATGAAGCAAGCAAGTAAGCAAGCAAGCTGGGAATAGTCATTGGTTCAAGATGAGGGCAAAAATGCAAAAACTAGAACTTGGAAAAGCAAAAGTTCCTGCTGGCATGGAAACATCGAGGGAGAACTGTTCCTGAGGAGACAAATATTTCTATCGGAAGCAACAAGGACACAAGACCAGGTCACAATACACAGTGTCTCCACCTTGGAAATATGCGGATGTTGCACGTACCATTCCTAAGAGGAAACAACATGTAGATAGATGCAGTGCAGACAACAGCAGCTGAACAGCAATCTTTTTTGGAGTATGGCACAGAAAATTGTAAAACATCTGACCTGGATTCATCAGACATTGAGTTTGAAAAACACGTTCCAGCACACTCAAGACCACTGAAAACAACAAAAGATCCAGGGTGGCCACCTCTGACACCGCCACATGTCAGACCAGTTATGGCCACTACTAACACTCCATATATATATATATATATATATTTTAAAAAATAACGTCGACCACTAACGTGGACAATTAATGCGCTAGAAATAGATCACATCTTGTGTCTATTAAGACCTAAAAAGTTCTCAACATGAAATATAGCAGCATACCAAAAACGTGAGCGGGCAAGACATTTAAAATCACCTAAAAAAATCATTATTAAACAGGAACCAGGTTTCGGATTTAACAAATTCTTACCATTTGTCTATTCCTCATCAGCCTGATTTGTAATGTAGCAGCAATTATCAGAATCTTATACATAGTTGCCCACCGCCATGTGTGCGCGTGCATATGGTTCTGCTAATTACAGCTTAATGGTATATTAATATATGACTAATTACCAGATCTTATAATAATATTTACCCATTACTCATGTTCTCATACTGAATATATTCGATGCAGTAAATATTTTCTGCGGATATATTCCTGGAATTAGCGCGCCAAAATTTTACCATTAAGCTATATATATATATATATATATATATATATATATATAAGAGAGAGAGAGAGAGAGAGAGAGAGAGAACATATATAGAGAGAGAGAAGAGAGGAAGAATAATACATGTGTGCATACATACACACACGCATACATACATACATACATACATGCATACATTCATACATACACACACACACATAGGTATATACAGACACATTCATGCATATGTACTTACAAACATGCACATACATACGTTGATACACACACACACACATATTAATGAGAATGCTATTCAGAAAGAAAGGACATTATAGTTATGTGTATATTCCCAATGATTAAGAATATTTAATTAAACAGAAATTAAGGAATAATCATAAATTAAAGAGTAAAATATGTTGAAATAGTCGAACAAATGGACAGGATGCAAATCTAACATGTGAAAGAGAAAATCTGAAAAGAATGTTCGAGAGAAGTATTGTTAAGACAACAGTAATAAATACTAAAAGCAAATATGTTGGTAGAGCTAAATTAACTGTACCAGGTAATAAGATCCAGAAGTTTCCTGTAATAGGTTTGAATGTGAAACTAATTAAAACGACTAGACAGGAAAACATGAAATTTAATGACAAAACTTCGAAAGCAACAGACAAAATGAAACCTCGACAAGCTACATTTAGCAGAGACATAAATCGGAAAAAGATTACTATAATTAAAACCTGCTCTAAATCACTGCTGTAGGCTTAGAGAAGTATTGTATAGAAAAATAAAACAGCGGTGGTTTAATATAATTAGTTAAGAAACATGGCAAATATGGAAAGAAAGAATGCTTTCCATTTTGAAGTAGGCTGGAAGCTAGGAAAAAAAAATGATTATTCAGAGGAAGGAAAGAAAGGAAGAAAACTATTTTGAATGGGAATCGAAAAGGAAAATATAAACTTCTATGTAAAATTAGAAGCTGTTAGTATTCATACTAAATGCATGACAGGAATATCTTTTGAATAATGAAAATGGTATTGAGTTACCTAAAGCGAGCAGAGAACAGCAAGTCGTTTATTAGCATGTATAAATCCCAAAGATAGAATGGCAGAACAAAACCAACATTTACCTAAGAGGGAAAAAAACCTACGTAAAGAACATAACGACTATGATGATCCCACACTTGTGTCGACTGTTTTAAGACTAAAAAACGATTAGGAGTCTTTGTCACATTGTCTTGGTAACAATGGCATAATCTTTCGACTTTTTTTCTATTTTCCTTGAAATTTACTATGATTTAGACATTCTATTTTTCTTTAAACCTCTTCTAACAAGGAATATTCAGAGAAAAGCAAAAAGGGGTTCGCTGGTAGTAAACCAATAACCACAGAGCTAACCCATCACACTCCCTCTTTTGACAAATATGATGGCGGCCAAAATGTGAAAAAAGCTTCTAAAATAGCTATTTCATAATTGATCTTTTCAACTCAAACGTCGAAGAGATAATTCAACGTAGGTCACAAGGAGACGAGTCGGAGAAAATAGATGATAGTTTTGTCAGGTTATCTTGCAGGTTTGATGACATTTGCAAGGTAAAGTTTTCTGAAAGTTGTCCATAAGACTCAACTTGATCATTTTCCATAGGCTCATTGATGTGTCTTCGTCAAGACTCAGTGTAACTCCAGGCTATTTCTACTCATGTCTCCTACCATCCTTCTCTAAACTTGCTTCTCATTCTACTGTCCTATGTAAACGAGTTATACTGACTTAGCACGAACCTCTTTAAAAAAATAAAAGACATTTTATAAACATTGACTTGAAGAAAATAAATTGAGGGAAGGAGTTTTTATAACCAAACAGAAAATCAGATTTCTTTTGAGAGAATTCTCAAGTCGTAGAATTCTCAAGTTGAGATGCCGACTGAGCAGCATGTACTTTTTGAACCCCGGTAGATGACCCTCGCACAAGGAGATGCTCCAATTTGATTAGACACACCCTGGGATAAAGCCCAGTCGCCGAACGTCTTCTGAAGCAATGCATGATTTCACTTCCTCCGACCAAATAGTTTCCTTTAGATTCATCTTTTGATATTATTTTTCCCATGTATTTGTCAGCCGTTCAACTCTTCCAACCATACATCTGGTGTGAAACAGACTCAAGTAATTTAACCAAACTGTTTAATTTAACTACACACGACTGTAAGGTATAATCTTTAGCATTCTGACTAAACAACGTGCGACCTGTTTTAATTCCCTCTTTGTTAACGTATGGAGCAGTTGTCAGATTGAGCTCCCATTCCTGAAAATGTACAGGGTTTTCTAAGACCAAACTAGTAGTAGTAGTAGTAGTAGTAGTAGTAGTAGTAGTAGTAGTAGTAGTAGTAGCATCATTATCATTTCTCCTTATAACATGTTTTGTTGGAGCTCCTTGAGTTTTGCATGCGTAGCGGGCTTATAACCTGCAGCCTACGGTACCATGCTAGTTCTTTTCAGCTGTCTAATACTTTCCTGATTATTCTGGCCGTGTCAAGGAGGCACACCTTTTGTAACAATTCTACTGGACACTCTATTCCAATGTCCTTTATATTCCGCTTGATGCCTGCTAATACTGTTCCCAAAGACCCAACAATAATTGACACTATCTTCACCTTCTTCATTTTCCATAGCCGGGCTATTCCGTACATAAGAGGGTTGTATGTATCTATCTTTTCGCCTTCCTTCTTGACTATTCGTGGACCAAAGGGGCATGCAACATCAACTATATAGCACATGTGGTGCACCTTGTCCACCACCACTAGGTCCGGTCTCTTATGCTCTAACACTTGATTTGTTTGGATTGAGAAATCCCAGAAGATTTTGCAAGTCTCCGATTCCGCCACTCTCTGCGGTTTGTGCTCATACCACGTCTTGCCTCCCTCGAGCCCCCACTTTTAGCACAGTTTCCAATGTAGGATTTTCGCCACCTGATCGTGTCGCCACAACTTGTAGTGGCTTGGGGCAAGTCTAGGGCATTCGTTTTATTTCTTTATTTCTTTATAGAATCTCTTCTGATCTACTCTGAATAACCTCTTCTGGTGGTAACCCTTCATTCTTTGGTCGTATCTTACCATCTTTGCTTTCTTTGCAACGAAGCACTGTTTCAGTTCCTCTATTACCACTTTCAGGCCCTTTCTTTCAATATTATCCTTCCTTTTCAGCACCCTGTATTTTTGTTCGCTTTTAAACTCCCCTTTCTCTTTTCGGTCTAACACAGAGATTTCCTTCGAGAGCATGTCTAACTCTGCCTGGATTCTTCTTTTCTACCATGGATCTTTTCTTTTGTCACTCCCATTATGTTTATTTTTCTTGACATCAACACCTACGTTTTCTGCTACAACAATACTTGCTGCCTTAATCAAATTATTTGCTTCTCTGATGTTGTTTGTTCTGATGTATTTCAGAATTTCATTGACGTTTTTCGTTTCTTGGTTCAATTTCCATCGATCAACCTTTTTAAGGTTACAAATAATGTCGCTATCGTTCTCCTGTAGTCTTACCTTTATTCTGTCATAGATTGCCTTTTGTTCATCTGTCATATCATATCATCTGTTATAGTGTTAGTAGTATTTAGTATTAGCAGCTGCAGCATATTATTATTATTATTATTATTATTATTATTATTATTATTGTTATTATTATTATTATTATTATCATTATCCCCATCACCACCACCATTGTTTTAGGGAAACCATAGCTTTAATACTCTTAGTTTAGTCCTGATTTTCTATCTTTATTCCTTCCCCTTTTTTCCCTCTCCTTCTTCTTCCCCTTTTACTCTGATTTGTTTTGGCCATTGATATTTTCTCTTCTTATAGTTTTCTTATAAATAATATCTCTCTTCTCCTACCCCACATAAATGTATGTCTTATTTTAATTTAACTATAAATGTTTGTCTTATTCTAATTTAACTATAACACGGTTGATGCGTGTTGGGGATTAAACATTTTTATTACAAATTCTTTTGCTGTTGCTTAAATCGCAACCATGGACCACTTTGAGTTTATGTGGGAGGGGGGGGGGGATACTAAGAAGCATCAAAACGTCAGAGTGACAAAGAAACAAGGAAGTATCAGGTGATCAATGGATTTGCTAGAAACAACAACTCAGCCTCTCTTAAATCACACAGTTTTTCATCTGAAAATTATTTTAGAATTACAAACAGAAACAAATTGCATATTCGGATTTTTCATATTTTAAAACTATGATTTTTTTTTTAAATTCAAAAACAAAGCCGAAATGTTTGGGATTTATGCAGGGGCGGACTACTATTTTTTAAAATTACTTTTCATTTTCTGTTTAAAAATAAAGGAAGTGAGGATTGTAATGGTGACCGTCCATTTCCAAATTATAATTTAACTACTAAGGCTTCTGTTGTTTTTTAGTACGTAGTGCAAACAAAATTCGACAAAATCGATCTGGAAGCGGGAGTGGGGTTTCATAAATTTTCAAAAAAATATTTTTCCATTAAAAGTTCCCTACATCATTTGCAGGTGTATGATGGAAAACAATCTGAAAAATCCCCTATTCTGAAAGTCTGTCAAGATATTCTATTGTGAAAATTACCCAGCAACGATGGGATACTCAGCTAGTGTGTATGTGTGCGCGTGTGCATGTGTATATATATATATATATATATATATATATATATATATATATATATAGTGAGAGAGAGAGAGAGAGAGAGGGGGGGAGTGGGAGGGGAGATGTGGTGTGATACCGTTATCAGATAACTCATTCCGTATCTTTTTCTGGAAACTTCGCCGACAACACCAAACCAAAATTATTGTTGTTTACTTCTTGCATAATTCAATGCCAAAAGGAAGATCTTTCTAGAACTGTAGCAGTCTATACTTCACTGCTCGGCTTCTTATCAGAGTGTAACTATATTTTTTTAACCTCGCGGCAAATATCGCCCAAATGCATCATAGCTAAACATAAATCTTTGAGTGAGGGAAAAACAGCATCTTTCATTGCAGTTTGTATGGAGACTACAGTTGACGAAATATCATTCACCATATAAATAAATAAAATATATTATACGATATTATACAATATCAATTTATATATATATATATATATATATATATATATATATATGGAGAAACAAGAAATATTAAATCTCTAAGCGAGACGTAAATAGTAGCAGTACGGAATCGTAAAGTATATTTGCCACCTAAATGTAGCGGTCCCATAGGGGACGATGCTATTGTTGTTTATAGCCCCAGGAGGACATTTTCTCCAGTTGGCTAACGACATACTGCCTGTGTCTGATTAGTATTTCCGAAAGGAAATCATCGTCCCCATCTGTAGCATTACGTGATACACACAGACACGGGTTACATAGTATTTTGCATTGGAATGAGTTCTCATCGCTAGCTCGTGATTATCACACACTGATGACGGATTACTACTCAGAAACCCGGGTCTGTGTGTATCACGTAAGGCTAGAGATGGGGACGATGATTTCCCTTCGTAAAAACTAATCAGACACAGATAGTGTGCCGTTAGCCAGCTGGAGGAGATGTCCTCCTGGGGTTAAAAACAACAGTAGCATCGTTCCCTATGGGACCGCCACATTTAAGTGACAAATATACTTCACTATATATATATATATATATATAGATAGATAGATAGATAGATAGATAGATAGATAGATAGATAGATAGATAGATAGATAGATAGATAGATCCAGGGATCGAGGTGTAGGAAGAAAGTTAGCTTCAAGAAATCCGTAGTGAATGTAAAAAAGAAACTTTCAGGAACAGTAGTGGTTTATTGAGACGGAAGGTTGCAGAATTCTTTTCATTTATCGAAGAACGATGAGCTGAAAAGAAGTTCTTTTTATATTCTTCGATAAACAATCAAAGTTGCCGAGTGTGCGAAAAGTAGCACAAGAGTTACTGAATGGAGTATGGGAAACATATGTAGCCTGGATTTCCAATACTCCATTCCGTAACTCTTGTATATATATATATATATATATATATGTATACAGGGTGAAAAAAGATTAGAGATCTATACAAACCAATTTTTTATATATAAAGGGTGGAGGTAGAATTAGCACACATAAGTCTAAGACATTTTAATTTAAGAAGGAATTTTATAAGAATGATCTTAAAAGTTATTTAAAAATTTATATAAACAAGATATAACCGGTTTCGAGGAATCTCAATTTATCAAATATCAGCAAAAATTTATTACAATTTGATGTAGAAACAGTTTATCTTCTGTCTGGGGTCAAGAAGATAAACTGTTTTTACTTCAAATTTCTATAAATTTTTACTGTTATTTGTTATGAAGAGATTCATCGAAACCGGTAATATCTTTTTTTTTTTTAATATATATATATAATATTTTAAATATTTTTTAAAAATCATTTCTATTAAATTCTTTCTTAAATTGAAATGTTTTAGACTTACCTCTGTGCTATTTCCACCTACGCATGTCCTCGCCTGTCATGGCCCATGTTTCTCTGCCGTGTAGCACGGCAATTCGCACACATGCATCATACAGTCTACTTTTCATCCTGAGTGAGAGGCCCTTAGTTGCCAGCAGAGGTAGGATCTCCCTGAACTTTGCCCAGGCCGCTATTATTCTAGCCGCTACACTACTGACTTGGTCGCCTAGGTAGCGGAAGCTATTAACTACTCCTAGTTTCTGCCCCTGACATGTGATGCAATCTGTTTTCTGTATGTGTTCTATAAATGCTCCTAACAAACCTTATACTTGTAACATTTTCATATTCGAAAAATACAACAGTAAGTTACCAATTTAATATGAAGAATCTTTATTAGAAATCTAACTTTGGACCCCCACTCCACGAAGTAAAAGGATTAAATAGAACTCAACCTTTTCTCTCATATAAATTTCCAGGCGTAGGAGTAGCTGTGTGGTAAGTAGCTTGCTTACCAACCACACGGTTCTGGGTTCAGTCCCACTACGTGGCACCGTGGACAAGTGTCTTCTACTATAGCCTCGAGTCGGCCAAATCCTTGTGAGTGGATTTGGTAGACGGAAACTGGAAGAAGCCCGTCGTAAGTGTGTGTGCAGAGTCAACTCCAGAAGAATTTGAACTGAGAAGCACGAAGTTGAATATTTTTAATAACGTGATTGCATTTCTTTAAGTCCCATCTTTGTCTGTCACCAACAAACCGACTTTAGCAATGTATTGTTGTTAAATATTTCTGATTGTGGAAGTCAATACAAATACGCTGTTCATATTGATAATATTGTTTAAACATTGAAATCGATATGTAAGCCATTTATGTTTCTTTATTTTACTTTAGATCACGTAATTGGTTTAATTTAATAAATATTCAATATTTCGACTTCAAAATTAATAAAAGTTTAGGCAGGGTTGGGAAAGTGGGGAAGGGTCTTTCTTAACTTTGAACAGAAAAATTTTACTGACGAACTTGTTTACAATTTCACTGTAAATAAATATTCTTAATTTAAAGACCTACACATAATGTGTGTGTGAGTGTAATGTGTATGGGTGTATGTCTGTGTGTGTGTGCGCGGGTGTGTGTTAAACTGGTGCAAAGTTAAGCGCGGTGTTTCATATTTCAAACTTTGATGTTTGGGAAAGTATATTTTAAAATATACTTTTATTTAACTATGATCATGTGATGTATCGTTGTGAAACACGGGTTTCCGTTTATTGATCGATGTTAATATTTTTTTTTACCTTGGGTGTTTCTTCTTGGTTTAGGCTGTCCAATTAAGATAGACAAAAGCCAATTCGAGAACTTTATTAAGGAAGGACAAATGGAACGGAAAAGTACCAGAAACTGTTGGCTGCATTTTGATAAAAGACCGCCAAAAAGTGTAGAAATTTTATAAATGAGACGAGAGCCTTGACGATATGAAAGGTTACCGACGACCTTCAGTGATTAACAACGACAGGTTGAGGACTTCAACCAAAACACCTACACAGCAACTTATAAGGAAATATAACATTCGCTTCTTTTGTGAGAAGCTTAATAAGGTGAGCTCTCTCTCTCTCTCTTACATACACTCTCTCACACACACACCTGTGTTTATGCATGTGTGTGTGTGTGTGTGTGTGTGTGTGTGTGTGTGTGTGTGTGTGTGTGTGTGTGTGTGTGTGTGTGTGAAGCTTTACTGCGACCATGTCTACGTACCTACCTCACTGAACAGACCATGTTAAAACGTTAACAACAACTAAATTAGTCACCTCTTCTCCATCTGTTTGCAATTTATACAGTTTAAGCTTTCGTTATATTATTTACATAATATGACTTGTCACCTGAACAGCTTTTATAACACCTACTACTTTCATTATAATCACAGACACCGATGGAAAATGGAGGCGGCTTCGCTATCAACGAATTACGTTTAACCATGACTCGAGCTGAGACATTATATTAACGGAGACCACTGAGAACCGGGACTGTTGCTTCACTCAATATTTTAATAAAGAAGCTGTTCGAAAGCAGATGTGTGTCTTTGTGTATGCGTGTCTATATACACATACACACACACATATATATACATGCACTCATATATATATATATATATATATATATATATATATATATATATATATATATATATATACATATATATATATATACATATATATATTCTATTTTTTAAATTATTATAAATCTTCCACTGAGGAAGGAATCGGTTTCCAACAAAGATACAAGAATACATCTTTGGGATGTAGTCAACACAAATTCACATTTGGAACTTGAGAAAAGTCCTGCATATTTTTACTGTTCCACTCACACATTGCACTAGTAATGTACGAATTAGCCGGTCGATTTCCCTTTCTGAAAATTCCAGTTTATCCAGATTCTCCTTTAACCATTTACTAACAAAACTTAGTGCTCCAATTATTATTGGTATGAATATGAATTCATAGTCTGGATATAGAAGCTGGAGATTTCGAAACAGTTGTCCATAGATATTTTTTCTTTGATCTTCAATGATATATTTATATCTGCAGGGTAACTAACCTCTATGATGGCACATACCATTGCCCCTCTATCCCAAACAACAATATCCGGTCTGTTATGTTAACATTTAACAGGAGTTTTGATGGGAATATTCCACCAGTATTCCTTGAGTTGGTGTTTATAAATGTATTCCATAACAGAGGGATTTTCTAAGTTTATTTCAGGACAGTCTTTTTTGCGTACATATCTTTCACTAGATGGAGTACTTTGCTTTTGTTGATCATACCTGAAGGAAACAATCACCTATATACATACATAGAGATAATCCTATGTTAGCAATATATAGAAATTTAGTGGTGGGTAAGAAATCCATTGGGAAACTCTATGGATCAACGAAGATGAACTAGCAGATCTGTTTTGGAGGACTTTCGGGCCCGGTACTACCACGGTAGTTGATTGCAGGATGAAGAAATATGAAGCGATGTCAAGAGCCAAGATTAGCCCGAACAAGGTGGTAGGCCTGCGGCTCGGCAGCTGAAGAAGTAAGTCATAATAGATAAATGAACAGATGGACCAGTGACTCGATCTGCTAAAAACACCGATGAAATCTTCCCCAACTCATACTCTGCAGTGTTTTTTAGAAGGTACCTCGAAAAACCCTGTGTCTCTAAAAGTGTAGGATGGGTGGTCAGTATTGGAATGTCTTTGATCATATGTCTGCTCGATCATGGATGAAATGAAGTAAAACAGCAACAAGCCAAACATAATAATGTGATATATTTCTGTTTTGTATTGTTAGAACTTTGAAAAGTATTGCTTAACTCTCGTCCTTGCGATAAATATTTTCAATAGAATCACATTCACACAAAACCAATAAAAATAACAACAATGTAAATGGATTAACAATAGCTGTAATGTTAATAGACTGATTCTTCTTCATTCGACAGTCAACTAAATATGTTTCTCACTGTAAATCCTGCCTAATCAAAGTAACATCTGCCGATGCCTCGACACAATGATTGGCTGAAAACTACTACCCACGTCATTAATAATTCATTTTTAACGGAGAATAAAGCACGAAAGCAATGCGAGGCGCTTGCTGATTCCTGTTTTAAAAATCCATCGGTCACAGATGTTCTTTTTAATGATTAAACAATTGTTTTCTAAATCGCTATCAGATCGTCGACAAAAACCTATGAATGATAAATAAAACTGCTAATTAAAAGAGAAAGAGCAATGAGTGGAATTTGTTTGTTTGTTTGTTTGTTTTGAGTATTTTAAGTAAAAGAAAAGAATCTATATTTCTAAGAGAAGGCGTAATACAATTAATTAGCAATCTATCTTAATTCTTCTTAATGATTTTTGGACTAAACACAAATCAAATATCAACAACGGAAGGGTGTTGTCGACTGAATCAACTTCGTATATTATTGGTGCTTATTAGTTAGTGCGTCGGACAAAATGCTTAGCAGCATTTCTTCCGGGATTTTACATTCTGCATCCAAATGCCGAGTAGTTCGTCTCTGCCTTTGATCCATTCAGGTTCGATAGAATAAAGAACCAGTCAAGCATTGGTGGCAACGTAGTCAAGTAACCTTTTTTCTCAAAACTACTGGTCTTGTGACAAAAGTTGAAAGGAAACGAGATGAAACAAGATCGACACCTGAAGGATTTGAACTTGAAAAAAAGAAGACGTCAAGTATAAATTCCAAAATGTTTTATATCTTGTAAGAGTCTGAGCGGATATCTTCACTTAGATGGATTGCCTTGTCTACATATACGACAGAAATATTGGGTATAAATACCCCTACATGGAGTCTTCATATTCTATATTCAAATAATATTGTTGGGGTGTACAGATTATACCAAACTAGCAAGGTGCCTCAATTTAAGTACCTAAACCTACTGAATCTTAATTATATACACACACACATATATATATATATATATATATATATATATATATATATATATATATATATATATATATATATATATATATATATATATATATATATATATATATATAGATAGATAGATAGATAGATAGATAGATAGATAGATAGATAGATAGATAGATAGATAGATAGATAGATAGGTAGATAGGTAGATAGATAGATAGATAGTTACATACATACATACATACATACATACATACATACATACATATATACATAAATCTTTAGTTAAATATATTCAATGAGACTATTATATACTGAACTTATATTGAGTGCTCTATTGTATCAAAGTATTAATACTATTAAAGTATTTATGTATTTAATACGAGCGATCATATATATAGATATATATTTTATAGTATATTATAAATATATATATATATATATATATATATATATATATATATATATATATATATATATATATATGTATGTATGTATGTATGTATGTATGTATATATGTTAGTATATATGTATACATATAAGCATGCATATATGTATGGAGCTATGTATGTGTGCATGCATGTATGCACGTATATACGCATGTATGTGTGCATGATTGTTTGTTTGTATGTATGTATCTATAAATCTAATGTATATCTGAGTCTCGTTTTCTTCTTTGCCTGGTGTTTTATTATAGCCAAAATAATATTAATCAACAACATATTATTATTATTTTTTTTTATTATTATTATTATTATTATTTTTTTTTTTTTATGGTTCAGATTCCGCCGCGGTTGACTTTGCCTTTCACTCTTTCGGGGTCGATAAATTGAGTACCAGCTGTGTACCGGGGTTGATCTAATCGACTGTCCCCCTCCTCCAAATTTCAGGCCTTGTGTTTGTAGCAGAAAGGATTATTATTATTATTGTTATTGTTGTTGTTGTTGTTGTTGTTGTTGTTGTTGTTGCGTTTGTATTGTTGTTGTTGTTGTCAGTGTTTTCACCATTCTCCGTTTCTAAAATACAAAACTATTTTCCTTAAAAATTCTGGATTACATTTGTTTCGTTATTTTGTTTTATTTGTCTTTGCGTGGGGGGTGGGGAGTTATTTTTCTTTTAGATTTTTTTCTCTCTCTCTATTCAGTTGTTGTAAGCGACCTTCCAATTAATGAAAACCAAATATATTTCTCAGATAAAACTAGATCACGCACACACAAGCATGCACACATACACACAAACGCATACACGCGTACATACACACACAAACACAGACACACACATATGCACGCATACGCACATTCACATGTACATACACTCGTACTCGTACGTGTGTGTGTGTGTGTGTGTGTATGTATGTATGTATGTATGTATGTATGTACACATACGCACGCAGAAGACACAAACAAAATGAAATCAGTTAAAATATGACTGGAATGAAATGAAATGAAATGAAATGAAATGAAATGAAATGAAAGAAAGAAAGAAAGAAAGAAAGAAAGAAAGAAAGCAATAAAAGAAAGTAAGAAAGACTGGAGAACGGCTGAAGGAAGAAAGAAATGAGGTTCAGTCATCGCCGTTCAGTCAATATTGTTTCTTAATCACAAACCCTCCAAATAAAGACATTGAATAAAAACAATTCTTAAATAAACAAGAAAAATTAAGAAAAGTGAAGAAAACTGGTAAAAAAACAGCCAAAATAAATCCAAGAAAATTAAATAAATTTATTAAAAATTCAGAAACAAAAAATAAAATCAAACTCTGAGTAGGACGGAAATAGTTTGTTTGTTTTTTATTTTTTGGCCTTTCTCGAAGTTTCTGTTGAATATGTAGAGGGGGTCATTGAAATCTAAACTCACACCGACATACAGACAAACTGAACAATACTCGACATTCATTCTTTAATTGACCGACATCCATTCCTCTCCACCACCACCACCACCCCTGTCGTTCTACATCTAGATGTCAGCACTGTCATTGTTGCAACACAACGGTTGCACTTTATTTCTCCGTACTACGTTGTAAAGCTCGCTATGAAGTAGTTTGATCTGTTAGAAATAACAGTCGAATGTCATTGAAATTCACCTGATCGTCTTAAAAACTGGTAGGGTGGATCATGTATTCCATTGCCTAACGTAAAATAGGATGCTTAACTGTAATTATATATTATTTATATAATAACCTATGCTCCATTTTGAGCGACTAAATCTAAACGATTGACTGAAAAACGTTGAGCCGAACCACTGGAAATTGAACGCGACATCAATGCTTACATGGCTCCCGACGCAGTCATTCAGCCACATATCCCACAAGACTAAAAATTATCTATACATTAAATTTGGCTGAAACTGATGGGTGGTCGATGTGGCTTAATTGAATGCGCACGGAGCCATGTAAGCATTGATGTCGCGTTCAATTCCCAGTGGTTCGACTCATCTATTTTCATTCAATCGTTTAGGTTTAGTCACTCTAAATGGAAGATATATTATTATATAAATAATATATAACTATAGGCGTTGGAGTGGCTGTGTGGTAAGAAGCTTCCTTCCCAGCCACATGGTTCAGTGTTCAGTCGCACTGCGTAGTACCTTGGGCAAGTATCTTCTACTATAGCTTCAGGCCGACCAAAGCTTTTTTCAGTTTCCGTGTACTAAATCCACTCAGAAGGCTTTGGTCGGTCCGTATATATATATATATGTGTATGTATTTGTGTGTCTGTGTTTGTCCCCACCACCACCATCGCTTGACAACCGATGTTTTGTGTTTACGTCCCCGTAACTTAGCGGTTCGACATAAGGACCCGATACAGTAAGTACTAGGCTTACAAAGAATAAGTCCTGTTGTCGATTTCTTCGACTAAAGGCGGTGCTTCAGTATGGCCGCAGTCAAATAACTGAAGCAAGTAAAAGAATATATATATATATACATTTACAGTATTTTTTAACACGTCTGATGTCTGAGCGCAATCTTCAGGCATTGCCCTCATGACATAACACTAAAAATGGGATGATAGTAGGAAAGAAAAAGCAAGGAAAAGGCGAGAAAGAAGTCAATATAGAAGGTAGAAGGTTGAAAAACTTCCTGTTTTGTTTTTCGTTTTCCGATTTTTCATCCTTCCACCTTTTGTATCTACTTCTATCTCGCCTTTTCTCTCGTTTTCTCTCATCTTATCGTCCAATTTTTAATGTGTTGTGCCATGTAGACAGCACCTGAAGATTGCGTTGAGATACCATACATGTTAAAAAATACTGTCCGGCATACTCTAATCGCATGAAACTAATAGTAACGCATAAAAATATATATTGTGTTTATTAAATAATATGAGTGTTTGTGTATAGAAATTTTGATATATACATATATTTATATATATGTAAACGTATATATATATACGTATGTGTGTGTATGAATGGCTGTGTGTATATGTGTGTGTGTGTGTGTGTACATACATACACACATACAGTAAGCCTACTAAAAGTGTTTTGATACCCGTTTATTCATTCATTTATATTTTCTGTTTTCTTTTCTTTGTAGGCTCAGCCATGGATTAAACTGGATAAAGCTAATATTAGTTTCTACTGACTTAACACACAATTAACTTATAACAAATTGAGTGAGCAATGAATGCATCCCATAGCATTTGTACATTCAATTGTCAGCTCAATTGAACATAGGAGAGGCTAGGAATGGAAGAACGTGAAAAAGGACGCGTTGATGATGTGGAAATAATGGTGTGACTTAACAACTTAACGAACTGGCGTTAAGCGACGGTCGTTAAACTGGAAGTGTACGAACGAAGTATTGAAGACAATATAAAGTTGAGATACGAATGAGGCAAACGAGACAGGAGTTAGATCTAACCTAAAATGTATGATCAACGAAGTGTAAACGTTGCACTTGATAGAATTTATGTATTTCTCTACGTATATATTATGGAGACCACTTATGAAATGAGTTTGTCAGAACATCGTTATCATCATCATGGTCCATACGATCTTAAATAATATGCCAGTTTCGATGTCTGGTGTGTGTGTGTGTGTGTGTGTGTGTGAGTGTGTGTGTGTGTGTGTGTGTGTGTGTGTGTGTGTGTGTGTGTGTGTGTGTGTGTGTGTGTGTGTGTGTGTCAGTCTGTCTATCTCTCTGTGTATGTCTGTGTGTGTAAAACAGAAATTTTAAAAATTCAAGATGATGGTCCTACTGTAGCAGTAATAATTGAAAATTACTCGCTGACCGAAAAGTAACGATTTAAGTATCAAGGAATCGTAATATTTATAACTGAAAGTAGAAAGGAGGACGTCGAAGCGAGACTTGGGAAAATGAGTGAAGCCTTCAGATTGGTAAAACTTATTTGGGTTCAATGGATCTTTGAAGTCGTATTAAACTGAAAATACTCAACAGCCACGTTAAATCCATTGTCATACGGTGGAATCGGCTCAAGGTGGATGAATACGAATATCCTGAGAAAGTTCCTAACATTGAGGATCATCTTCCCCCAAAAACTTCTTACGGTTTAGATATGAAGAAAATGTTTGTCATGAAGATCTCTGATTGAAAGCACAGGAGCGTCTCATGTGGAAACAACTAAAAGACTGTAACCAGAGATAGACAAATTCTATGATAGAAAGAACAGGAGTGGCATGCCAAGCCTTGGAAAACTACAATGGGGTGCCTATGTTCCATTGGGAATCTAAAGTGGTCATGATGATGATAAGGGGGAAGAGAGTATATACAAACATATATGTATGCTTATATGTATGCGTGTATGTATATATATACATATATATATATATATATATATATATATATATATATATATATATATATATATATATATATATATATATATATATATATATATATATATATATATTAATAATAATAAAGGAGTTACGACGCAAAAACGTATATATTCAAATGAACATATTTATCTTCTTCAATATATATTTCAGTATAAAGAATTCTTTATACTGAAATATATATTGAAAAAGATAAATATGTTCATTTGAATATATACGTTTTTTGCGTCGTAACTCCTTTATTATTATTAATATAACCAAAAGGATCGATTCTTGAAGAGTCTGCATACCTTCACTGTCGTTTTTTTCTGCTATTTTGGTGATGATTTTTTGAGTTAGCTTACCAATTATTTTTGTTGGTAGTTAATTTATAATATATACATATATATATATATATATATATATATATATATATATATATATATATATATATATATATATATATATATATATATATATATATATATATATATAATCATAATTATAATTAAGGCTATCTAAAAGATACCACCATGGTAGATATAGCAGTCAAAACTTGACTCTAAAACCACATCGAATATTCATACAGCACCAGGAGAGAAGACAATGAGACAAAATATTATTTGTTTTCCCAGGAGACGCTCATTTTTTTGCTAGTTTATTTCGTCTCTTTGTCTATCTCCCTGGTGCTGTATGAATATTTGATGTGGTTTTAGAGTCAAGTTTTGACTGCTATATCTAGTATGATGGTATCTTTTAGATAGCCTTAATTATAATTTAATAATAATAATTATTATTACCTCTGAGGTTTTTATTCCCATGCTAGCCACTTGATAGGATCGGTATTTTAAATAACGATCTTATCCTTATTTATATAAATTTATATATATATATATATATATATATATATATATATAGAGAGAGAGAGAGAGAGAGAGAGAGATAGATATAGATATGTGTGTATGTATATATGTATATATATGCATATATATATATATATATATATATATATATATATATATATATATATATATATATATATATATATATATATATATATATATATATATATATATATACATTTATATATATATATATATATATATATATATATATATATATATATATATATATATATATATACATATACATATGCATATATATATATATATATAGTGGGAATTTACAAAAAATCAAAAGACGAAGACGGGTGTGTAAACAACAAACAGATGTATTAGTTTAACGCTCGGGAAGTGAGAAAGTTTTTTACGTTTCGAGCCTACGCTCTTCGATAGAAAGGAACACAGAAATAAACAGGGAGAGAAAATATGCGTATGCATATACATATATACAAATGTATATATGTCATTACACGTATACACATATGTTTATACACCCACACGTGTGTATACACACACACACACACACACACACACAGATATATGTACCTGTGAATGTGTGCGTATAATTTCAATATTTTATTAACTGACACTGAAAGGACGACTCCATGTTTACATATTTAAACAAATCGACGATTCGTGCTACTACAAATTAGACTCAATCTACGTTTTCTTGTTCAAAAATCGATCTAATGACTAGTTTTCTACGTAATAAACATGCATTCACCACTGACTACTGACTAAATCAGCAATAAATTTAAATTAATTCTCTAAATTATACATCTTAAAGTTAATTGCAGACAAATATCTTTAAAATGATTTCAAATTTTCTCTTTGCAGCTTGCTTAGAGATGCCGTACTGCGTGGTGTCATCTTGTCGAAGACACTTACGCAGTGTCATTGCAAGTGTCAGTGTGTATGCGTTTGTATGTATGTATATATGTATGTGTATATGTATGTATGTATGTATGTATGTATGTATGTATGTATGCAAACGTGTTTGTAAATATCTTATAATAATTCTACTTGTCATTGCGTTACTTAGCCCGTCGAAACTGCTTTCACATCTACCGAAACTCCAATGGCGATGGAAGTTTGGCGACGACGTGTGCAGACCTAACCAGCCGAAAGCGCCCGGTTACAAATATGCGCATAGGTGGCAAGAGTTTTATATTAATATTGTTGTTGTATCTTCTCGTGATAAGACCAACTTCAGTGAAGATTCTTCTGATTGAGCTGCCTCTTTTTAGAGAGAGCACTGCTCTCTCTAACTTCCTGGGAAGATGCTAGAAAAGATACGCTAAAGATTGCCTGTCACATCGACACTGGTTAGTTTCCTGCAGCTAATGGCAGTTCATTCAAGCAGGAGCAGGAAAGATGAAAGATATTTGCAAAAGATCCAACTCAACTCAATATTTACTGCTGGAACATTAGAAACCTATTCGACCAAATTTTATCTAATCACCCTGAACAAAGAACAGCAGTTATGGCTAAAGAACTTCAAAGACTGCATAAATATATTACAGCTTCGTCTAAAACACGCCTCTCCGAGGAAGATCAGCTTACTGAAGTATCATCAGGTTACACACTCTTCTGGGTTGGAAAACCAAAATATGAACGATGAAAAGTTTGTATCGCTTTTGCGATCCCAGTAACTTTGGTGGAACGTTTGGAGTGTCCTTTTTATACAACTGATCGCATAATAAAGTTTTTCTTTCCTCTTTCATGTGGGAAATATGAGATAATCTTATCAATTTATGCTCCAAATCTCTCCAAACCAATGAAGAAACTATCATGACTTACTATGAAAATCTTCGTACTAAATTTATATCTACTCCGGTAGATCCTTGGTTATTTCAATGCACAAGTTGGTAGAGACAATGAGACATGGGATGCTCTTGGTCTCCATGCCATCGGTAAAGTGAACACGAATGATTTGAAACTACATGACTTTGTTCAGAACTCAACTTAGTCATCTGCAACAAATTCTTTTTTCAAAAGCTCAAGTCCAAGGTAACACAAATTACAAGATGATGCAAGGAAAGAATTCGTTTGAGTGGGGTTGAAACTAAGCAAAGCGAATCGGTGTTTCAAAACTGAAACTGGTAGATGTATGTGAAACCCTAAGCAAGCAACCTGATAGTATTAAGTTTGATTGTACATAGAACTTGAAAACTAAAGTATGCTCGGTAGAAGTCAATGAACTCGGTTTAAGAATGAGGAACCATTAGGACTGGTTGGATAATTACGACCCTATCACCAGCTACTGAAAACGAAACAAGCTCTTCTTCGTGTTTAATTAAATAACAGTTATTCTGTTATTCTTTAACACCCAGCCAATTACAAAGTTAAAACACACCTGTATCATCGTGAAGAATGTTTTTCGAAATTACGTATGTTTGATAATTTAATATATTTTAATTTAAAACGGTAATTTCGACATAATTTTAACATGCCATACTATCGGATTGACAAGATATAATAAACTACATACCGTGCGTGTGTATGCGTGTGTGTGTGTTTGTGTGTGTGTGTGTGTGTGTGTGTGTGTGTGTATGTGTGTGCGTGCGTGCGTGCGTGCGTACGTGCATGCGTGCGTGCGTGCGTGTGCGTGCGTGCGTGCGTGCGTGCGTGTGCGTGCGCGCGTGTGTGTGCGCGCGTGTGTGTGCGTGTGTGAGTATGCATACATGATATCTACGTATGAATGCATATATACATATAGAAACATAAATATGCAAACATAAAAATATGCAAAAAGCGGCGAGGGGCTGGCAGAATCGTTAGCACGCCGGGCGAAATGCTTAGCGGTATTTCGTCTGTCTTTACATTCGGAGTTCAAATTCCGCCGAGGTCGACTTTGCCTTTCATCCTTTCGGGGTCGATTAAATAAGTACCAGTTACGCACTGAGGGTCAATGTAATCGACTTAATCCGTTTGTCTGCCCTTGTTTGTCCCTCTGTGTGTAGCCCCTTGTGGGTAGTAAAGAAGTAAGAAACATAAATATACAAACATCTATACATAAATATATATATATACTTATATTTTGAGTTCTATTTTTCCTGTTTGCATCACCATACTTGTACATATATATATGCATACATATACACATGTAGTTATATATATATATATATATATATATATATATATATATATATATATGAGTGTGTATGTGAGAGTGTGCGGACAAGAAGCCTTTCCACCCATTCTACACAGCTCTTTCCTTGGATAATGGAACTGTAACATCCTACATATATTTTTACTTTTATTTTTATTCTCTTATTTCCCTTTATACTTCCTATATCCATCCTTTTCCAAAAATAACTCTTTTTATTGAACTCTACTATTTCCCTCTAGTTAACTCTCTCATATCGTCTCTGATGAAAGGATATCCCTAAAATCCCAGAAACAGCTGTAAGACTACCTCCCTCTTCATAAATGTCCTAGAAATTCCGTACAGCCTTAGCTTTGTTGTCTCATTTTATTTTACATTTATTTAACATATACATGCTCATACATGACCTGCATTAGACTCCTCACTCATACTATTATCGAACCGAGAGTTTAACTATGGTCCTTCCATAGCACTTACATACTTACTTACCTGCCATCTTGGGTCTTCTGAATACCAATACCTCTCACATCATTGTTATACACGCACACACACGCACACACATGCACACACACATACATAAACCACGATGAATAAACCGCCGACTAAATTACGCAAAATTGAAAATAACACTGACATCTCATCTTAACAGATACGCTTACCAAAATTACATGAAAATATCTGGAAATACTAAAAGAGTAAATTTATTCAATAAAATCGCCATTGGCTTCAACCACGACCTCCAGACATCTTCGGAATCTCCTGCAACTCTTCTAGACGGTCTCCTTGTTTAAGTTGGGGAATGCGAGCTTACCACCTGCAGCCTACGGTACCATGCTATTCGTTCTTTTCAGCTGTCTAATACTTTCCTGGTTATTCTGGTCGTGCTGAGGAGGCAAACCTTTTGTAACAGTTCTACTGGACATTCTATTCCAATTTCCTTTATATTCCTCTTGATGCCTTCTGATACTGTTCCCAAGGACAGTCTGTATGCTTTTGTCTGTATGATAGCTTGATATTGGTAGTGAAGCGACTAGCGTAAAGGAATGGTTATTCCACGATCACCTGAATCAAGGAATTCATTTAAAATGTTGAGGCCATCTGTTTCATTTCCTTAACGTTATTAAATAATCCTTTTAGTGTTTTATTTTCTAAGGCTTCTATTTGTTGAATGAATTTATACAAATCCAAAGCAACTCAAACTCTTCTATATTTAGTTCAGTACATCATTTCTCAACTTACAAACCTTGTCAAAATTTTTAATTGCTTATCGTTGGTGTTGTTATTGTTCTCGTTGATTTGGTGTAAAGTTTTGTGTAATCGAATGTTCTGGGCAAAAATTCAAAGAAAATAAGTTATAAAAATTCGTGTACCACACTGAGTTTCTTGAGACAAACAAACACATCATCTCTCGTTCTTTCTCCGTCTCCATAAATCTAAGGTTTCGTGTTTTTAACTTCTTCCTTAGTTTACAGAGCAACTCTCGGTATATTGTATAACATTCCAACTGTATTAGTGACGTAAGAGAAGTCAAATTGCTGTAATTGAGAGAATTAAAGCCTCATTCAACGTTGGGCTCACCGAAAACTTTCCTCTACAAAATTAAGAGCTAACTTAGCCGTTTATTGTTTACGTCTAACCAGCATCGTTTAAGATACAAACTTCAAAGCTGTATAAGCCAGAAATGTGATGCTATTTAAATCGCGACAATCCACCTTCTTTGTGTGTGTGTGTGTGTGTGTGTGTGTGTGTGTGTGTGTGTGTGTGTGTGTGTGTGCGTAAGCTCGCGCGCGTGTGTGTGTATAGTATATATATATGTGTGTGTGTGTGTGTGTGTGTGTGTGTGTGTGCGTAAGCTCGCGCGTATGTGTATAGTATATATATATATATATATATATATATATATATATATGTGTGTGTGTGTGTGTGTGTGTGTGTGTGTGTGTGTGTGTGTGTGTGTGTGTGTGTGTGTGTATTATCGAATCGAGAAATGGGAGGAAATCTGAGTTCAAAATTATTAACTTGAGTAATGGTCTGATTCTTTCAGCCAACAGACATCCATATCTTATAAGAGGCCATTTTGAAATAGTTTTTATTCATCGTAATGTCATGGATTAGTTGTGGAGTGTACCATAGACTTCGAAGTAAATGCCCAACGAACTGAGTCCCTAACCTAAATATACCTCATTTATTTCCTAGTTAAAGATATGACTTAACATTCGTCACAATATGAAATGATAAAGCCTTCCATTTCCTCGTTGCTAGAAATCTGTGAGGTTACGCTTAATCAAAATCACTCTGTGCTTTTGTAGGTGCGACAGGAACATTGTTAACTGACATATAATCAAATATTGTATTACGTTTGTTTTTGGCGGTAGGTAGGCGGCACAAAACACTGTCAGTCTATTTATTTCATTGCTCAAATTAAATAAATAAAAATCACCGATTTTATATTATCATAATATACTTTCCTTACATAATGATAGGCCTTGCTGAATTAATGCTGCCAGTGTTTCTCTCCAAGTGTTGTTGTTGTTGTTGTTAGTTTTTGTTTGTTTGGTTTGTTTGTTTTTTGCTTTTCTTTCTTTGCGCAGTTCTTTTCGCCTAGTTTCTTATTTAAATGTTATTCATATGAAGTTTTAAGTCTTTCCACGTAGTTTATACAGTCTCAGTTAAATGACGCGCATGAAAAAGAATATAATGGATAAAGAAAAGAAACATTAACAATCGAAAGAAGTATTTGGAAGATTGTGTGAGCTGGCGATGATATAAAAGCCAGATAAGAGAGAAAAGATGAGACCAAGCGAAAAGTTTTGTAAAAATAACCAGTAGCACCGCCTCCTTAACAACCAAAATCTTATGACTACAAACATCAATCCCTAAAAGCACTTCTTTATATAATTTTTAAAATCTATTTCGAAATTCTTATTTATATTCTTCAAGTTAAAGATTACTTATGGTGACTGTTGTTGTTGTTGCTGCTGCTGTTTTTATTGTTCTTATTCACGATGGGGCGGGGTCGTTGTTTCTATTGTTGTTCTGGTCGTCGTCGTCGTCGTCGTCGTCGTCGTCGTCGTCGTCGCTGTCGTTTAATGTATGCTATCACATTCAGAAATAAGGTTAAATTTATTATCCGTATTTAATAAGTTTAGAGATGTGTGTCAGGTGAAACGATTATCAACGATTTAGTTGATAACTGGTCTCACACAGATATATATATGTGTGTATGTGTGTATTTATACGCACACACATACACACATACATACATAATTATATATTATATGCTCCCGAGCGCAACGCTTCGCACATCATACCATTACCGTCCACTTCATTTAACTCTGACAAAAAGCAGGTCTTTTTTTTTTTTTTTTTACTAAAATAAGATCTGATAGCATTAAAGAAGTCTATCAATAGAGATGAAATATGTTTCCATTTTTGTTGTTATCGTTGTTCGCTCTCTTTTCCATTCACGCTGTGGAGGTAGCAAGAGAATACACAAATGTTTACCAGTTTGCTAACGTTCTTCAAGAAAAGCATAAACACCACTACTCTGCCATTTCATAACTTCAGTTCAATAAATAAATATATAAATATTATTCGTATTTGGATGATACATTTTTTTGTTGGTTTTGTTTTGTTGCTTTTGTTTTTGTTGCTTGAGACTGTTTCACCGATAAACGCTCTCCAGCGAATCGTTGTTGTGAGATAAAATCCGACCAGAGGTTACTTTACATTTCGTTTCCTTCTGGCATCGATAAAACATGGATAATTTACTCATCTGATGTGTCATAGCCCTCAACAACCGTTGACAGAAAGCTTTTACAATGTTTAGCGCTAAAAGTTGGTGAGGTGCCACTTTACAGTAGTTGCAAATAATTTTCGGTTGAATTGGATTGAAGCAAAGTTCCTTTCTCTGTAAACTGAAGCAACGACATTGTTGAATCTAACAGCCAAGCCACTCGAGAAGCTTCTTCACATGAACAAATAGACACTTTTAATTCTCTGTAAGATATTAGTGACAAATGCGTCTTATCTTTACTGAAAGTGGATTGGCTTCGGTTAAAAGAAGCCATTGCTGTTGGCAGGGGAAATTCTGAAATCGTGTGGTCGTAGACATTAAATCGGCGTACATACCCCTTGGATTCCTATTTTACTCAGTTGGACCTTTATACCCATTCGATGTTTTAAAACAACCATTATATTCTTATGGTTAAATATAATTAAGAATCTTATAAAAAAGAATTGCTAAACTATTTTGTGTAGAACTATAACCAGTTGATTGGAGGGAGATAACCCATAACAACAAAAATATATATGGATCCTCAGAGCCTTGAACATGAACTGCACTTTATTTGGGAAAGTTGCATTTTCAAAACATACAGGCGTTATGAGTGAGAAAGTTTATGTTGATGGTTACGGAAAGTTTTATAGAACTTTCCATAATAAAGTACACTTCATGTTCAAGGCTGTCATCCAGTGTCATCTCTTTGTTTTCTGTGTGGTGGGGGGGAGACGGGGTACATTTGTCCGAACGCTTTCCTCTTTCCTTTTCTCGTTCTCTTTCACCAACCAGCTTCGTCTTTCCTTATTTCTTCCCCTTCACCTTCTGCTCCTCACACTTCTTTTATTCATTAACTCGTTCACTACTTTTCGTTTCACTTTCTCATTTCTCTTTCCCTAGCTCTTACACATATTCTCAGTCACTGCGTGTCCTATATGTGTGTGTGTGTGAATATATATATATATACAATTATATATATATATATATATATATATATATATATATATGTGTGTGTGTGTGTGTGTGTGTGTGTGTGTGTGTGTGTGTGTGTGTTATATATATATACAAATATTTATTTACACATATACAGATATATATGTTATATATATATATATATATATATATATATATATATATATATATATACATATATATACCAATATCTATTTACACATGTACAGATATATATGTTTTATATATATATATATATATGTTATATATATATATGTCATATATATATATATACGTTATATATATATATATATATATATATATATATATATATATATATATATATATATATATATATATATATATATATATATATATTCATATGCAGATTGACAGATAGAGAGGTGTACAATGTATTTATATTTGTCGACGTGCTTGTATATGTGAAGCGGACGTATAGTTTTTCTCGTGTATTTTATTGTATGAAAACACGCGCGCGCAAACGCATACAAACAGGCACACTCACACACAAGATCATATATGTGCACTCACAAATACACACGCATATACATATGTGTGTGTATGTGAAACAGCGCATAATATTTCCTTAGTTTATTTACTTTTTCGATTATCTTAACTCAAAGTTATTTCATAGAGCTTTTAGCGTTTATTTTTTCCTCTTTTCTTTATCTTCGCCTTATTTTCTACAACAATCGTCATCATCATCATCATCATCATCATCATCATGTTGTTAGTATTAAACTTGTCTTTTATTTTCCTTTTCAGTCGTTTGCTTACTTTTAGCTTCGATCTGTTTACTGATTGGTTAGAAGATCCAATGACGTAACTACAGTATATATGGCTGAAAGCCAAATACAAGATAACTATTTCGAGTAATTCAACAAATGAATTCAAACGCAATTTTCTTTATATTTGTTTTATTCAGTTATTAGTCATATATAACAAATACCGCACAAAAAAGAAGAAACATTGTGATAAGCCATTGTAGACAAATATTGTAGACTTTGCGATACTCGCCGTTCTGTACAGATTGCGTGATCAATGTTATAAACACCAATAATGCTTGGTTAGATAATAATAATAATATTAATAATAATAATAATAATAATAATAATGATGATGATGATGATGATGATGGTGAGGATAATAATAATAATAATAATAATAATAATAATAATAATAAATAATAATAATAATAATAATAATAATAATAATAATAATAATAATAATAATAATGATAATAATAATAATAATAATAATAATAATAATAATAATAATAATAATAATAATAATAATAATAATAAAAATAATAATAATAATGAAGATTAGTAGTTAAAAATATAAATAAGATAAAAAATAAATAAATAAATATTAAAAAAAAATTAAGAAAATTTAATAATAATTTAACTTTACTTAAAAAGAAAAGAAAATTTCAAACAGTACACCGAATCGCCTGTCCAATGGTTATTCTGGAAGCGCGCCTGGCAGGTGACTGTCTGCCTGATGGCAAAAAATTTTCAAATGGCAGAATATCTTCCCCGAATACGAACCTGGAAGGTCACTTAAACGGGATTTGTCCCAGATTAAGCCCCCAAAGTTCACCACCACAACGACCACAAAATCAAAAATATAAAAGAACTAAATGGAACCGGGAAGAATATAAAGAAGTAATATACGCTTATTACTTTGCATTAAGCAGGCCAACCCAAGTAAAAACAGCCAGGAAAATGATGTCAAAACAGAATTTGGAGACCACATATTTGCTGAACAACACAGAAAATCTATCATTGAAATTAAGCAGGAAGTTCTGAATGAGCTTGAAGTTGTAGGGCAAACAAATAAACTCTCAAATGCACACCAACATAAAACACAAATAAAAATTGGCAACTGCGTTACGCAAGAAATCATACAACAACTAAAACCCGATCTTAATAAGTTAAATGAAATTATTTACTCTGTTGCTAAGGTAATCGAAAGACGCTGTTTAACATCTAAAAAGCCAACAATACCAAATTCGAAAAGAAAATCAAACTGGAGGAGTAGAATTGAAACTGAGATTGAATCATTGCGAAGGGAGATATCAATATTAACTGAGTGGGGTACATTCAGAATATTTTTTGAGAACGTGCACTTTCAAATCTTCTTCAAAATTGCAGCCCATTGTAGCCTTTCGACGGAATAAGAACATAAAAGAATTATTGACCTCTATATCTGACTCCAAGAAAACGAACATTGGATTATCTACACGCTGTACCTTAAAGAACAGCCGCAAGAGAGGTAAGCCCTGTTCATTGTGCAACAACATGAGTGAAGTGAATACCATCAAAAATCATAATAGAAATGTTATGATTTATACAGAAGGGGGAACCTGCAAAGATTCCCATTTAGTGTACGCTGCAGAATGCACGAAACATAACTTGATTTATGTTGGTTGTACAACGGAACAATTAAACAAAAGGTTTAATGGGCACAGATTCGACGTCAGGCACAAGAACAGTAGTTCAACAGAACTTGCTGAACATTTCGTTTCAAGCGGGTGCAATTTTGAAGAAGATTTGAAAGTGCACATTCTCAAAAAATATTCTGAATGTACCCCACTTTCACTTCTCAGAATGTATGAGGAGAAATATGTTTGCGGGTTATTGACATCACGCCCTGGAGGAATGAATAAGATGACAGGAGAATATCATCAAATTTATACAAAATTGTTTGATTGAATATTCTTCTTTCTCTCTTTTTCTTTTCTTTTTCTATTGTCTTCCTTTTTCTATTTTTTCTTTCTTTCTGATTGTTAAAAAACTGACAAAAACTGATGATGTCATTCCATCAACGTATGGACGCTGGTTACTCACGTTCATAGTTTACGTTTGGTTTCCGAAATTTTGAATTTTCAATCACCTTTTGGTTTGAACTTGAGAAAGACAGACGTTCTGTCGAAATATTGTTAAAAAAATAAAACATCTAAAATCGCACTCTTCGTCTTGACTAATAATAATAATAATAATAATAATTTTAGCACAAGGCCAGCAATTTCGGGAAATTACATAAATCTCTAGTGCTTAACTGACTCTTATTGTATCACCGCCGAAAGGATGAAAAGCAAAGCCGACCTCGGCGGAATTTGAACTCAGAACATAGCGGCAAACGAAATACTGCTGAGCATTTTACCCAATGTATTAACGATTCTGCCAACTCGGCTACTTTAGTGAACTTTGTCACAGCTTTCCCTCACTTCTATAATCAACCGCTTGTTTGAAAGCTTAGAAGCAATTTGCTATCTACATAACGAGGATTCTTAAACCTTATTTTCCTTTTACGATGCCCTGGTTTCGCCCTCAGTCAGTATTGGCATTCCTACTGTGACTGTTCCGTCATTTTTTCTTCTTTTTTTTTTTTCAAATATGTCCTTCCTTTTTATTTAAGACAGTATGATTGGTATAATGGAGATGTCAACTCTTATTTCAAACAGGTCATGTAAAAACTCTTTTCTTGACTCATTCACAACAAGGAAGAAATGAAATGAAGGAATATGACAATGTCACAGAGACATTTGCTAATTTGAATTATATTTTCTTTTCTTTTTTTTGTTTTTGTTTTTTGGTTAATTTAATGGAAATTTGAAATATTCAACACCCACATAAAACAACTTCTTGAATAAATTTTCATTGGATATCACTCATTTTAACACATTTATACCATCGAATAAATTCATGGCTTACAACCTTCCCCACATTAGAGAGAGAATATTCTCTTATTGCCTACTCCCGCTCCTCCAACACCTCCCCAACCACTCTTATATTTCACATCGACGCCAAATATGCGACCGAATCAATATAATGAAACGTATGAAATGAAAGCCTCATAATCTTCTTAATGGATCTCTACGCAAGATTACTCTGCACAGAGAGTGTTAACAGCAAGTTCACCAAGCGGAACCTATTTTCTATTATCTACTATTTATTATAAGAGTAAATATCTTGGTTCTGTTTCGATTAGTTATAACCATTTTCCCCCTACCATTTCCTTCTTTAAATGTTCCTACCGTACGTATGTCCTAGTTTCCGTTTTCCTGTACAACCAAGTTCCGGCTACAGATTCGAACGGACATGCTATATCAGTTGTTAATTAGATTTATATCATTGTATTTTACTTTCTTTCTTCCATTTTTTTTTTTTTTTTTTTTTTTTTTTTTTTTTTTGCTTGTTTCGATACTAGAACTCGTAGTTAAAAGAACTGTGAAAACATGATAAAATGACAGGATAAAATGACATGGAATTTCAAGGATAATTCAACCACTCAAAGAGCAATTTATTGTTTCAAAATGTTTACCTTATAAGCCTCTGGAAATATCACTGCTGCCATTGTGTTTGATGAATTTCAGGTCTGACTCCAAGTAAAAAAATTATGGTCGAAAGTATTCCAACCAAAACCAACCTTTTTTTTGTTTAAGTCTGAAGGGTGTGATTTAAGTGAGGTTTGGCTGCTAGCGACTACGTAGGGGCTCCATAATATGCTCATTCCATCTAGAGTGTTACAAGGCTCCCAAAAGATTTTCTCGGCTGGGCAATACACATCAGAGGAATGTATGTCTTTGCTTTCCTATGGAAAGTTAACAGAAACTGAGATAATATCAGACCTTCTCTCAGTGGCTGAAAGTATTTTTTGGTGAGGTTATGGATAATTTTTAAAAGTCCCTGTATTAGCAGTGTGTTACAGGGTAAAGTGCGTCATCGGTTTGACAAAGTGTACAGGAAAGATAGTACAAAGAGCGGTTATACTACATCAGCGTTAAGGAAACTGTGTAGATGGCGCTGTTAGATATAGAGCACGTTTATTCACCATCGACCACAATAAATGGAATGATTCTTGCTTATTGGTCCCGAAAGAATGAAGGGCAAAGTTCCCTTGAGCGAAGTTTCAGCTGAGGAGGAAGACAACCGGAACGACTGGCACAAGTTATTGTAATCGATGCTCTAACGATTCTGCTATTTATCTACATTACTGCTGTTGCTAAACGACATCCCAAACCCTGTCTGTCTTGCTACACAGTAAATATTGCACAGGTGAATAAATCAATCAAAAGAATATCAATGGAAAATTAAAAAAGAAAAATCAAGTTCAGATGTTTTTAGAGATTTTCTTGTTTTTATCTTTCTTCTGCATCTTTGTCTTTTGTAGATTGTAATTTTTACTCTTTTATTTTGTTTGTTATTTTGCCGGGGGGAGGTGCTTTTGTTTTGGTTTTTATTTCACCATTATTGAGTAACAGACCTCCAAAGCTGCGAGGAATCACGCGAATTTTCCAAATCGTTGCCAAATGTTTCATTCAGTTTAGCAAACATCATACGAATTAGCTTCTCTACAGTTCACCTCCGAAACATTCGGAGACACATACAAACATGTATATAAACACACGTGTACACAGACATACGTCTATATATTCATACATATAATATAAGCATATATATATATATATATGTGTGTGTGTGTGTATGTATGTATATATACAAGGCTTTAGTCGGCCCGAGACTATAGTAGGAGACACTTGCTCAAGGTGTCACGCAGTGAGACTGAGCCCAGAACCATGTGGTTGGGAAGCAAGCTTCTTACCACATAGACACGACTGCGCCTGTAGATATACACATACTTAGATATGTACATACATATATATATACACACACACGTATATATATATATATATATATATATATATATATATATATACAGAGAGAGAGAGAGAGAGAGAGAGAGAGAGAGAGAGAGGGAGAGAGAGAGAGGGAGAGAGAGAGAGGGAGAGAGAGAGAGGGAGAGAGAGAGAGGGAGAGAGAGAGAGGGAGAGAGAGAGAGGGAGAGAGAGAGAGGGAGAGAGAGAGAGGGAGAGAGATGAGTGAGGAGGGGGCTGTAGTATATATATACAACTGATAGACATGCCATTGGTCAACACATTTTGTTGCGTCTGAAATACACATCTGAAATTCCATCAATTCTTGGCTGCATTCGAGGCGTTGTTTGCAAACACGTCTGTATCATGTTTTGTTGTATCAGTTGCAATTAATTAATTAATGATCTGCTATTTTTGATAACAAATTACCCACAAAATTAATGCTGTTAATATACGACATGCTTCTAAAACAACCACGTCGGTCGATTGCAACAAAATGTACACAATGTTTCTTCAACTTTACACTAACTCTAACAATACGTGTGTTCGTATCTATATCTATCTATCTATCTATCTATCTATCTATCTATCTATCTACATATATATATGTGTGTGTGTGTGTGTGTGTGTACAAAAAGAGGGGTCG